>NC_134483.1:432760758-432971082 GCF_040206685.1 Ascaphus truei
AATGACATACTGTACATGCAATGTTATTCTTACCTTTAGATGTCTTCACCCTCCAATTCCCGATGTATCAGGAAGCTCTCGATCCATGACACAAAGATCCTCAGCTTCAGGTAAGTTCTGTTCTTTTTTATCGGTTCACAAATATTCACATTTACGAATAAATGCCATAGTCCTACTAATCATCAGATATAAAAAGTTCTAAATCCTAGCAATGGAGATTGGTCTTACTATATATTATAGAAAATCTGATATTGAAAACATTGTCATTATTGTAATATAAAAAAAATCAAGAAAAACTCCTGTGAACCATCTAACCATTAGGATGTCAGTAATATAGCATTTCCATGGGATGTCCTGGTATGGGTTATCAAGAGGGAAAATCCTCTTCCCATCCACCTAAATACCAGGGCAAACTTAAAGTAGGACATGTTGTTCAACTGTATTTCATGAAAATATATTAGCCTCCAAAAGAAATAGTGTGGTGAAAGATTAAAGTAATTTTTGGACTATGTACTTTTTGCCTGAAAGATGATAGACAAAATATTTTTCTATTTAATTTGGAATTTGTTTTGAAAGAAAATTGCCTGTGCAACATTTTAAAGTGTAACATTGAAAGTGTCTGGAGTTAATTTTGGAGATTAATCTTTAATCATGGATGCATTCTGAATATCTGGACTAATATTCTGATCTCTTCAAACAGGTCTGATTTATATCTAACAACTGAAGGAGCTTTAATCAAATTAACATCTACCTGGTATGACTGGTCTGATTTCTATCTAACAACTGAAGGGACTTTAATCAAATTAACATCTATCTGGTATGTGCTGAATAGGCAGACCCCGCCCTTAATTATTAGTCAATTGAATGTGTTTAACTATATAAGGCAGGCTCTTTTGGCTGTGAGCCAAATGGCTATGCAACATTTTAAAGTGTAACATTGAAAGTGTCTGGAGTTAATTTTGGAGATGAAATTGGAGGTGAAGATTGGAGGAAGATCTGGACTCTGCACAACAACAGCAACTCTGCAGCTGTGAGAACTTGATTTTCTAAATGCTATGATTCTTTGTACTCTTCCTATCCTCAATACCTGGACTGTCTCCTCCTGCATCTCACCATGCCCTCCCTATTGCTTTTGTGGCTTACTGTTTCCTCACTACTTTGTGAACGTCTCTGTTCTCTCCAATTTCCCCACTCCCCACTGCACCATTATTTATACACCTCTCTCCCAACAACTTCTTTACCCTCATTAATCCTCTACTCACACCCTCTATCTACTCCATCCTGCTGCTGGAGATCTACCCTAAGCCTGAACCAAGACACACACCTGATATCACCCATGCAGCCTGCCATCTCTTCCTCTGTAAATGGTGTTAACATTCTGATTTAATACTAACTAACCTTAAAACTCACCCCACAAGTTAAGCATCCCAACAGCTTGCACTCATGGTTACTGTCCCACACTCAGCCACTCCTACCACCCATTGTGGCCAAGCACTGCCATACACATCACTTATTCCCTCACCTGCTGTCTCTGTAAGTCTCCCACCATACCTCTTAGATTGTAAGCTCTTCGGGGCAGGGATTTCTTTTCCTATTGTCTGATTTTGCTGCACTTATTGTATCATTTTAATTCCCTGTACTGTATTCTTTGTGAAGCGCTGAGAATACTTTTGGCGCTATATAAATAAAAACATACAATACATACAATTATAAATGTTTTAGTGTTATATTTGGAGTTTGTTGACTACTCTTCATTATAAAAATGTAAATTGAATATGCACCTTTAATGAATTTGACAGAATCTTATAGAACACTAATACTAGCTAACTTACTCAACTTGTGGTCAGATGTATTCAAAATTAGAATCAAATATGCAAAAATTAATGCGTATATGATAAAAGTGAAATATTATGGCCCCTGTTGTGGAATAAAACACGTGTGCTTTGTTTTTCAATTACAGTATATAAACAAGAGATATTGCTGCGCACCAAAAAAGGAAAATAAAAATATACATATATTCACAGATGCTCTCAGGGAATCCCTGTCTGCACTCCAAGTTTCAGCAATCAAATAGGAAACAGGGCAACACAGATTTCTGCAACAAAAAAAACCCCTATTTATTGGGCCACGTAACAATGTGACGTTTCGGCAGGCACAGCTACTTTCTCAAGTTTTGCTGCCACACTAACACCCTACCAGTGTTTCTGCTTTATATCCCCTAATGTCCCCAGGTGTTCCTCCTTCCCAATCAAACTCCAAGTGTCCTCTGTTTTACATCTATGTGTTCTGCCATCTTTTGGTTGGCATCCAACGTCATCATGGATCTCTGACCACTGTGCATGTTGGTGCATGACATCATCGTGTTGGTCCCCCATCGTCAGCGCTGATTGGTCCCCTCTGGATTCAATGAAAATGGTGCTTTCTCAGATGCGTGACATCATTTTTAATGGTTAGGTATTTATAAACTTTTTCACTTTTTTAGACACATAAGGAACTTGCACTGTTTAATTAAGATCAAACTGCTAATTTCACCTATCTCCCCATATTCTGATATGACAGTGTGCTGCTGATTCCTATCAGGGGGAGAAGAGTAGCTGTACATATACAGCAAGAATATGCTGGGAGATATCTGTACAATAGAACTGCTACACAACTTGATTGGAGGAGGGATACATAGGATGACGTCGCGCATCACTGGACAACGCGATTGGACATATGGAAGGATCAACACGCCCATTAAATGACATCATAAAATGAGAAAGGAAGCTTTTCACTGGATCTAGAAGGGACCAATCAGCACTGACAACGGGGGAGCAACGCAATGACGTTACGCGTCAACCATGCATGCGGAGGTCAGAGGTCCATGATGACATCGGATGTCAACCAAAAAATGGTGGAACCCACAGATGCAACACGGAGGACACCTGGAGTTTGATTGGGAAGGAGGAATACCTGCGGACATTGGGGAATATAAAGCAGAAACACTTGTGGGGTGTTAGTGTGCCAGCCACATTTGAGAAAGGTAGCTGTGGCTGGTGAAACGTAATAATATTACTTAGCCCAATAAATAGGTTTTTTTGCAGAGATTCGTGTTGCCCTGTTTCCTATTTGATTGCTTCGTCTTTCAACACATGCATATTGTACTTATATGTTATGACTATGAGGTCCAAATCTTGTCATATCTAACATATCTAACATATCTAACAAATAGTCTAATCTACAAATGTAAAATCTTGTGGGATTCATATAGTAGTAAATGTTATTTGCTATGGAAAACATTCCTCCAAAAAAGTAATTCAAAGAAAAACCTAGATAATGGCACTCAATTCAAATACAACATGCAAATATAACAGTTTTAAAAACAAAGCACCCCCCAATGATTTATTGCATTTTGAGCCTATTTGTATGCCAGTTGAAATAATAACTCCCAGGTCCCATTCCTCTGTAGTGGTTGACACTAGTATTAATAGTATTTAAAACCAGAGACAGAACATGAAACACAGAAAGAGCTCAGTGCTACATCCATTAACACAGATACACGGTACAGTGCCTATATATATATCAAACTTAGAACTATGCAACTAATTTTGACAGATTTATTATAAATCATTCTTCTTGGTACTGTAAAGGTTATTAAGAATGTATTTTAGTGTTAGGACCCTTCAGATGTGGTCTTCCTTGGAGAGGCTCAAGGGCTTACAACACTTTGGCCAAAGGGTTAAACTAAAAGACCATTTTATTCAAAAGATATCGTTTTATATATATATAGACACTGTGATCTTGTATCTGTGTTAATGGATGTAGCACTGAGCTCTGTCTGTGTGTTTCATGTTCTGTCCCTGGTTTTAAATATATATTGCCATGCTCAGTAGCACTCCTCTTTGACACCTATACACATATATATATATTGTAGTTATTTTGGGGGTTCAATATGAGCTTATTGGGGTTCTGTATGTTTTGCCATTCTGTTTAGCTGGTCCTTGCTGATTTGGAGGGTGGCTCCTCCTTCCCAGTTTTGAAGCTCACTCCATTTAACCTCCACACGCATGGGAACCTGCATACAGTTTGATTGTGACAAATCTAATACAGAGTGATTTTCCTGGTAATTTACAGGTTAATAAGAGCTTCAATTAGACAGAACTATGCAACTAATGTTGACAGATTTATTATAAATCATTCTTCCTGGTAATGTACAGGTTATTAAGAATATATTTTAGTGTTACAACACTTTGGCCAAAGGGTAAAACTAAAAGACCATTTTATTAAAAATATATCGTTTTATATATATATAGGCACTGTACTGTGTATCTGTGTTAATGGATGTAGCACTGAGCTCTGTCCGTGTTTCATGTTCTGTCTCTGGTTTTAAATATATATTGCCATGCTCAGTAGAACTCCTCTTTGACACCTATACACATATATATATATATATATATTGGGTATTCAATATGAGCTTATTGGGGTTCTGTATGTTTAGTATTAATATGATCAAATATTCTGTATTCTATGT
The DNA here is from genome assembly GCF_040206685.1 of Ascaphus truei. Lineage (NCBI taxonomy): Eukaryota > Metazoa > Chordata > Amphibia > Anura > Ascaphidae > Ascaphus > Ascaphus truei. The sequence continues at coordinate 432,765,269 of NC_134483.1, forward strand.
TTTGGTTGTTGTGGTGCAAGTTCATGCTTTGTCCTTTGTGACATTAAGGGTTTAGCTTCCACACTCTTGACCATTCATTTAATTAACCTACATAATTAATTATGGAGTATAATTTCTGTTGCAAATCTTTCTGTGATTTGTAGAAGGACATACGTTCCCTTCCAGACCATCTATAATATTACTAATAAAGATATTAAAGTGGCCCTGACCCAATGAAGATCCCAATGTACAGTAGACATTGGACCCTGGGGTACTCTACTCACTTACCCTTCTCTGAGTTAACTCATTTTAGCCACACCTCTTTTTCTTATTCATTCAACCACCTTCAATCTAATCTCAGGATTTGTAATTTGTTTATCAGTCTTTAATGTAGGTCAGTTTCATAGGCTCTACTAAAATCTAGGTACAGTAAATTGCAGATGTAGTAAATGTTATTACACTTGTTACAGCATTTTTATGCATGATATCAAACAATTTGCAAAATTAGTTCCAATGGAACTACGGTAAATAGTGTAATAAACACTGTAACAACAGTAGTGCAATATCATGCGATAATAGTTCAAATATCATATTCTACATCTATACAGTGCATCTGATCTATTACCTTTGTCGTCTAGTCAAAAAAATATATAGTACATTTGTTAGACATGATCTCTCCCCCTTTAAATTCCATGCTGTCTGTGATCTTGTAAATTGCTCGATTATCAATATACTATCATTCTTTCTTTCAACAGGGTTTCCATTAATTTCCCCACCCTGATGTCAGGATCATTGGCCTATAGTTACTTCATTCTTTCATATTTGCCCTGTAAATGTCCTCTCTACCAGTTAATTGCTAATATTTATTGGTTAAATACTGTAGGTCTATATAAATATGCTTGGATGTCTCCAGCTTTGCTCATTGACATGTCTTATTTAGGTTTAAAAGATCCATCAGGATTTTAAACTCTGTAATTGTACTTCTGTTCACTTCCTCTCAATTTATATTCTTTTATTCTTAATTGTGTCCCTCATCTACAAATTCTTCTGTGAAAGCTGAGCAAAAATAAATACAGTATTTATGGTATCTCTATATATTTGTCTCATTGTGGTTTACCCCATGTTCTATCCTCAATATTTCTATTCCTCTTTTTGTTTTCCTAATTTTCCTTCTATATTGTACTTAAAACATTTGTTGGCATCCATTCTTTATTGAATGTGCTATTTTCTCTTGTACTTAGGCCTTTGTGAAGCCTCCTTCTGCCTAATGTGAAAAAAATAAAATAAAAGTGCTCTACTAGTGATATTTAAATATCCTGTCACCACACTATTGTGACATATAACAGATTGTGAAAATAACACAAACACCAAAATAAAATGTGTATGCATAAGTATATACAGGACCTTAATAGGAGTAAAGGAATGTCTGCAGAAGTATAAATTGGGTGGCTCAGCACCCACACACTCTGATCTCTGATGAAGTAGCTGTGCTATGCTATGAAACGCGTTAGATTGCCAAGACTGTTTTTCACCGGTAGCGGTTTCGTGCCATTGATTATCCCGGTGATGTCATCTGCGAGCGACTCATCCGACGCTAGCATCAGTGTTAGACACCGCACGTTTGGCGTCCTCTCTCCCGCTGACATTCACACTGCTCCTTGGATCTGCCTGCAGTCTCATGCTGGTAGTGAGGCACTGCTACATGCACTACGCCCCACGCTACCTTTCCAGGCTATTGCCGTGAACTGGACTTGTTCTCAGGTCTTTGAGACTCTTTCGACACTGCCCCGTCCCTACTGTCAGGGTACTTGGGAGGACTGTCCAGTACACCCTGGTGGTGTTACTTACCTGAGTACTGAGGACATCCGTGGACTACACCTGATGTGTTGACGTGGGAGATTCCTATTTCCAGCCAGACATGGTCGTGATGTGGTAACATGTGCATTGTCATATGATATGCTCGTTTTATTTTCATTGTTGTACGCACAATACTTACCTTTTTATTAATTTTTTATATATAAATTTAATGCACTATGAGCGTCGTGCGCTGTCTTTTTTGTCTTCGTCTCCTTCTGAACTAACCTGATATAGGTCCCTGTTATCCTTCATCCAAGTTTGCATTTTTTACATTTTGTTATATATTTGGAGTCATCCTACGACGGGATCTGTGGAGGAGGGGTGTCTTCACATCACATCAGCTGCAAGAGGGAAGAGTTGATATACTTCAAGATCCTGTTAGGAAGCAAGAGCGCGGTTTGACTTTACTACCTTTGGTAACTGTGTTGCTTTTTCTTAAGGAACATTTTTTTCCCTTTACCCCACATCAATCTCGCTGCACAACCAAAGACTTCCATTATATATTATAGCCATTGTTTTTTCCAGTAGTTTTTAATTGATCACTGTTTTATTGTGCAATTTTTATTTAATTAGCCATTGTTTTGCCATCTATATCCCATGTTCCAATTCCCTCCCCCCTCCCCAGGGCCTTCCTTCCTGCCACTTATTTCTCCCTTGTCTCTCCCCTCTTCCCCCCCCCCCCCCGGTCTGTGCCTCCAACTTCCCCTGCCCTTATCAGACGAATTATGGATGTACCCCACACCAGTCAATTTTTACAATGTATTAATAATAGGTATTGAAATACAGAGATACTAATCAAACTGTTCTCTGATAAACCCCTCATTGAGGAAAATGTGCCTAATCTCTCCGACCAAATTGATAGTTTGCACAAATTATTTGAGAAAGAAACTCGGTCCTGGTTGGACATGGTCACACTAGAAGAGTATGCCAGGTGTGGCCGTATCCCCAGAGGCTTAAGATTCTGAAAAAAACCTACATATGCTGCTGACAATGATGAATTTGTAAAGGAGTGGGAAAGACTCCTTCATCATTGCTCATGAACTAACAGACCTTGACTCCAAGATCACTCAGATCAAAAATGAGATTTTATCAATGTCTTGCTTAGATCAATTACCACAACTCACAGAAGACATGTGTTCTAAATTGAAGAAGTTTGAAAATCAGATATTAGCGTCTAAAAATAGAAAATTCTTAAGGCATAAACTTGATTATTCTCTAAACCAACAGAGATCATGGGACAACTCAAGAGATAAGAAACTTCAGGAAGGAGTAGATGCTTCACATAACCCTAAGACGCCTGTTCCTACTCCTAAATTAGACCATGTAAGCAATAACCCTCATAAACCCCATAAATATTACAAACATCTGCCTAGAACACCTAGAGATTCCAATCAATATCATACCAATCCACATTCTTTCCCTCCCTATGATCAACCAAACAGACACACGCCTAAACATTATAGGGAAAATACTTCATATAAACCCCCATGGGGTCATCCTACGGGACCCCCCACTCATTGGAAATATCAAAAATCCAAAAATAACAAACACTATCAGAAGTACTGTACCACTATACACGTGATCACAACCCTAGAGAACCCCCTAGGGACTCAAGGAGTACAGTGACACAACAACAACAAAAAACAAAAGACATTAAAGATATCCAAATTCCAGTGACTAATAAATATGAGGTTTTAGGAACCTTGCCAGAAACACAGAATGAGGATTTTTTAGCCAGGTTGAATGAAGTCAGACAAACAATACCGATCTGGGATCCAAATCACTCACCAGAGACAAAACAAAAATTATCAAGGAAAAGAGAGAATTCAGAAGGGGAAAAAGGGGGAGAGGACGAATCACCATACCCCTTCAAAAAACCTACCCAGACAACACTACACTGATCAATAATGGTATTTTCAATCTATCATCCATTACCATAGATGATACCCTTATGATGTTGCTAAGCAAAGGTTTATCATTTGCTCCCACATGCGAGGCCAAAAACTTTGACCTATATGTGGACCTTCAAAAATTCACTAGGAAACTCACATTGGGCAGACATTTTTCAAATGCTCCATACAGTGCCGAACCAGCATCCCTCGATATATGTTCCAACATTGAGGGTTTTACTGTTGAGGAACAAGCTGTGCTGGTTGACCTTACAAACTTAGCAGATGAGGGACATATGGATGCCCACTTTGAGTATCCAGTTAATCATACTAATTATAAACCTCGATCAGTCTTTTATCCCTACCACTCTCGTGGTCATTTTATAGAAATTTTCAATAAACTAGTAGAGAAGGACTTTGGGGAACTATGCCAAATACAAGAAGGGAAGCATAAATATACCAGCAATTTAACCACACAAGAAAAATTGGTATTACAAGAATTAAAGAATAATCAAGATGTCATTATACGTGAGGCGGACAAGGGTGGGGCCATTGTCCTCCAAAATAGTACCGATTACTGTAGGGAGGCAATACGGCTGTTATCTGACAGCAATCCCTATCGCAAATTACCCAAAGATCCCACCATACAATACCAGGAAGATCTCAAATTATTACTTGAAAGGGCACGACAATCTGGTGTGTTTAACAAGGCAGAGTATGATTACCTCTTTTGCACTGCTCCCACCATCCCTATTCTTTATCACTTACCTAAGATTCACAAATCCCTCACTGATCCCCCTGGGCGACCTATTATTTCGGGTATTAACTCTCTTACAGCTAACCTTTCCCACTATGTAGACACCTTTTTACAGCCACTTGTGCCGACATTACCTTCACATCTACTAGACACTACTTCGGTTCTGACTCTACTCCATGATTTTCCTTGGGTGAACACTTACTCACTAGCCACTTTAGATGTACAGGCACTTTACACATCAATACCACATAAAGGTGGATTAGAGGCTATAGATTTTTACTTAGCACTCCATGACACACTTCCACTTATTCAACGTCACTTTAATCACGATTCCATTGAGTTTATTTTACAACACAACTATTTTCTATTCCAGCACGATTTTTACCTACAGCACTGTGGTACTGCTATGGGGACACGCTTTGCACCTTCCTTTGCGAACCTTTACATGGGATGGTGGGAGTCGATGCATATATGGGGTATCAATGTATCTCCTCCTCAGCTAAAACTTTGGAGGAGATACATTGATGATATACTGGTTGTCTGGGATGGCGATAAGACGTCATTTGACAACTTTGTTGATAGGATTAATAATAACAATTTTAATCTTATCTTTACCAGCAATGTCCAGAAGGACTATACAACCTTCTTGGAACTATCCATTTACATTCAGGGAGATTCCCTCCTCACACAAACCTTTTTCAAAGACACTAACGTTAATTCCTATTTACATCCAAAAAGCGGACATCAAAAGAAGTGTATTGAAAATATTCCATATAGCCAATTTCTCCGCATCAGGAGAAATTGTGCAACCGTCGATACTTATATGGAACAGTCACAAATACTAATTAAACGTTTTAGGCAAAAGAGCTATCAGGAGGAATTAATATCTGAATCCTATTTCAAAGCACTGAATAAAAATAGAGATTCATTATTAAAAAAAGAAAAATAGAAAACAACTGTATGCCAAAAACAAAGTTTGTAAGAATAGTGGCTCACAAGCTGACAATATACACATAACCGATTCCCCTTCTGTAAATCATAAAAAAGATAAACAAGAGACACCATTTTTTGTAACTCAATTTAATTCCTCTCACAATTCTATAAAAAATATTCTGACCAAACACTGGCACATTTTACTCATGGATCCAATTTAAAAAAAATGTCTTGCTCCAAAACCACCCATTGTTTTTAAAAAAGCACAGAAATTAAAAACCATCCTTGCCCCATGTCTATTAAAGGGAACAGATAAACATCCTAAGAGAGACCTAAGGGATAGATTGGGAGTAGTGGGTAACCACAGATGCGCTAGGTGCAAGATTTGCCCAAAAATGCTTACATGCAAGACTTTTAAATCTTGCGTCACAGGGATAAACTATAAAATCTCAAATTTTAGCGATTGTCTGTCCACGTATGTAGTGTACATATAGCAGTGCAGCTGTGGACTGCAGTACGTGGGCAGGACAAAGCGAAATTTGAAACTGCGCATCATGGAGCACTTACGCATCATCACCAATATTCCAAAACTAAAAGCTACCTCCAAACCTCTTACTCATCTTTTGACCCACTTCAAAGATGTGCATAACTGTAGTACCGTGGGTGTACAATATATGGGAATTGAGATAATAATGAGCGATGTGAGGGCAGGAGATAGAGATCTACAACTTGCCAAACGTGAGCAATTTTGGATCTTTACTCTCCAGTCCAAATACCCAGGAGATCTCAATGACTATATTGAACTCACACCCTTTTTGAGATAAATGGATATTAGGGGTTGCAACAAGACCAATTAGGTTTTATCCATATCTATGGTTATTGGTTTCCATTCCCCTTCTGCACACCCCCCCCCTTTTTTATTTTTTATTTTCTTTTTTTTCCCTTCCCTCCAGTCGGTTACCCCTCCCCTCTCTTTCCCCCCCCTCTCTCTTTTTTACTTTTTAAATTTTTTTTATTTTTTTTATTTTTTTACTTTTTCACTTTACTTCTTTTCTTTTTTCTATCCTTTGTTTTTTCCCCTCCTTCTCCTCCCCCCACCCTCCTCCCCCCTTTCCCTTACCCCTTCCCCCCCCTCTTCCCCTTCCTTTTTTCCCATGTACCCTCCCCCTCCCCTTACCCCCCCCCCTCCTTTCCCCTTCTTCCCCCCCCCTCCCCTTCCCTTCCTTCCCTCCCCACCCTTTCCCCCCCTTTCCTTTCCCTCTGGTCCCCCCCCCTCTCCCCTCTTCCTTTCTCCTTGCTTTTCCCTCTTCTTTCTTCCCTTCCTTCTTTTCCCATATTTTTCTCCTTCCAATTCAATGTATTTTTATGTATTTATTGTATGTATCATTGTGATTTAAGTGTGGTCTTGCAATATCATTGTATTATTGCTTGACCAATTATGGGTTTATCATTTACATGGGTGACCTTTAACAGTAATTTTAATTTATAAATTATTCCAATAACATTGCCAATCAATATTTAACCTAGTTACATATTTACATATTGGTATGTACTAAAAGGTATAATGCATACCATTTGCATCAATTACACCTTCCCAACTCAGCTGGTATCGTGCATTTACTATGCATGTCACTTATATCGGCTAACTAATTATCCTATTGGGATCCCAGTATGACTGTATAAAAGGCCCCCACGTAGGTGTCCAAAATAAGCCTGATGAAGCACAATACCATGTGAAACGCGTTGCGAAGCCCACACAGTGCTATTGGTAATCAGCCCATTGGTGTAACAAGCCCCAGCACTCCCACTAACAACCAGAGACTCTTTCGGCTTGCCGGCGTGAGTTTCTTTGGGAAACCGGCGTTTGAGTCGGGCTACTATTCACAGGTCCTGCGAGAAGCCGCAACCCGGAAGGAAGAACAACGTGGTGCCGAGCCAGGCAGCCCCAGCGCGCGGGACTGACTAGTAAGCCTCAGCACCATCCCCCTGCGCCCAGGAAACCACCAGGACTGTTGCCCCTGCACTGCTCTACTGGACTTATATATTCCTATATGTAAGTTTTTATTTGTTATTATCAAATTGTTTTTAGTTAATCTTGACCCTTGGTGCGCTCTTGTGTTTCATTTCTTTGAGAACCTGATCATATTTTTTGTGCTAACATGTCTGTCACAAATATCTAATGCTTCTAATATAGTATTCCACAAAAACCCTCCAACCCTGCAAAAGAATCAGTTAAAAATGTTCCTACTGTACAGTATCTCTGCAAAGTAAGCGTTCCTAAAATCAGAAACCTTCGTTTTTGTGAGGTATGACTCAGCCTTTGTCTTTATACTAATCCACACTGATTTATGTTCACAAGAACCTCCCTCACAATTACACACACACATATATATATATATACATATACACACACACACACACACACACACACACACACACACACACACACACACACACACACACACACACACACACACACACACACACACACACACTTATGTCTGGAAATAATTTATTAAGGCTGTGTACCAAAATAAATTCAAGTTAAATAATGAATACACAGGCGGCCGGCGTAAAACTAATGTGGCTGCCGCTGCAGTTCAAAAACAGCTGCGGGTGGCGCGCGGTCGTTTTCGGCCGTTTTCGGATGGTTTTCCCACGCCTCGGAGGCTTTCAATAGTAAGCGCCATTAGCGCTTATCTATTGTAGCAGCCGCCGCGCGGGAAACTCCGTTTAAAATGGAGAACAGACCCACGGCTAGCCCGCTATGCACCCGGCAAGCTTTGGAATAAAGTTTGCTGGGACAGTATGGGCTGAAAGTGCAGTCTATCAACTTTATTTTGAGGGTATTCACATCCAAATTGGAGAAAGGGTTTAGGAATTACATCTCTTTAATATAAAGCCCCCTCTTTTTCAAGGACCAAAAGTAATTGGACAATTGACTCAAAAGCTGTTTCATAGACAGGTGTGGGCTATTCCTTCGTTATTTCATCATCAATTAAGCAGGTAAAAGGTCTGGAGTTGATTCCAGGTGTGGCATTCGCATTTGGAAGCTGTTGCTGTGAACCCACAACATGCGGTCAAAGGAGCTCTCAATGCAAGTGAAACAGGGCATCTTTAGGCTGCAAAAAAAAAGAAAATCCCTCAGAGAGATAGCAGGAACATTAGGAGTGGCCAAATCAACAATTTGGTACATTCTGAGAAAAAAGAACATACTGGTGAGCTCTGCAACACAAAAAGGCCTAGACGTCCTCGGAAGACAACAGTGGTGGATGATCGTATGATCCTTTCCATGGTAAAGAAAACCCCCTTCACCACATCCAGCCAAGTGAAGAACACTCTCCAGGAGGTAGGCATTTCATTATCCAAATCTACCATAAAGAGAAGACTTCACGAGAGCAAATACAGAGGGTTCACCACAAGGTGCAAACCATTCATAAGCCTCAAGAACAGAAAGGCCAGATTAGACTTTGCCAAACAATATCTAAAAAAGCCAGCCCAGTTCTGGAACAGCATTCTTTGGAGAGATGAAACTAAGATCAACCTGTAACAGAAAGATAGGAAGAAAACTTATGGAGAAGGCTTGGAATGGCTCATGATCTGAAGCATACCCCATCATCTATAAATCACGTGGAGGCAGTGTGATGGCATGGTCATGCATGGCTTACAATGGCACTGTGTCACTTGTGTTTATTGATGATGTGACAGAAGACAGAAGCAACCGGATGAATTCTGGTGTATAGGGATATATTCAGATTCAGCCAAATTCAGCGAAGTTGATTGGACGGAGCTTCACTTTACAGATGGACAATGACCCAAAACAAACTGCGAAAGCAACCCAGGATTTTTTTAAGGCAAAGAAGTGGAATATTCTACAATGGCCGAGTCAATCACCTGATCTCAACCTGATCGAGCATGCTTTTCACTTGCTGTAGACAAAACTTAAGGCAGAAAGACCCACGAACAAACAACAACTGAAGATAGCTGCAGAAAAGGCCTGGCAAAGCATCACAAAGGAGGAAACCTAGCGTTTGATGATGTACATGCGTTCCAGACTTCAAGCAGTCATTGCCTGCAAAGGATTCTCGACAAAGTATTGCAAATGAACATTTTATTTATGATTCTGTTAATTTGTCCAATTACATTTGAGCCCCTGAAATAAGGGGACAGTGTATGAAAATGGTTGCAATTCCTAAATGTTTCATACAATATTTTTGTTCAACCCCTTTATAGTCAAATGAAGCAGTTGGCACTCCTGTAGACATGTAGAATGTAGGTGCATGTCCCATATAGATAATATATGAATATGATATCATTCCGAATTCAGGCAATTAATAGGCAGCTCAAAGCTGTGACCATGCAGCACGCTTAAGCCTATAGGGAACCATGTTAAAAATGGTTTTTGCAGCAAAAAGTGGCACTGTGTGCTCATTTGCATGTCATTCCCCAGAATCCCTTGCTGCAGTGGAAGTGCTATGTGCTGGGTGATAATGGTGAAAGGCGGGGTTGCAGACCTGCCTAAGACATGCAGATGAGCATACAGTTGTATTTATATTTGCATATTTGCTTTTCTGTGGAGGGTTTTTGTCACTTTTTTTACTCGCCATAACTCAACTCAGTATGATAAGCCCCATCCTTTAGCTTCTCTGCATACCCAGTTTACAAACCCCACACTGATGAGACCCATAAAGGTCGAAACAGCTGCGCTTCTCGGCCTTTTGGCTAAGATCAAGTGTAGGGTCTGTCCTGTGAAGGATGGCCCTAGTTGCATCACTTGGTCCTCTGGTCATGGGCTGAGAGGGCGGATGCAAAGTAGCCCGGGCATTTTTAATCTTGCCCCACAAGGCGTGGAAAACCTGGTGGAGTATCACTTGCTGCACTGTGGTTGGTCGTTTTGGGCATCCGGCCTCCACTTATGAGCATTTGATCTGCACAGATAATTTTGCACCGTCCCCTATTTTTCCCGCACTTGGCCCCCCTTATTGCCTTTCCGCTGAGGGGACAAGCCAACTATTTTTTTCACCCGCCTGGCCTTGCAAAGGGCCGGGGGTGCACTTGTGCACATTTTTTTGTGTCGTCTGTCAGAGCACTTCCTGCACTGCATCACACAGCGCACAGGAGCACTTGCACTATGGATTTTTGATGTTTCGTTTGTTGGGTTATCGTCACCCCTCTCTCCGGAGAGCAAAGACTGAGTGCTGGCTAGTAGTCACCATCCCTTCAGGAGAAGATTACGGTGGGTTAGTAGGCTTTGGCCAAAAACCCTAAAGACTTGGACCCTCCTGCGGCATCTGCTGCACTAGGAGGGAACAGGATGGACGTCGGAATCCTCGGATGACGACGTCGATGTAACAGCAGGACTCCCAGGCTTTGGCTGAAGAGAACTGTCTATGGCACGGACTGGCCTACTCTCCGGAGTGGACTTTGTCACAAGTTTTGAGCACCGGGTCTCACTTGACCACGAGCACGGTTTTTGAGGTGGAATCACTTTTTCACCACCTGGGCTACAAAAAAAAAAAAAAAAGCTGTGTAGCTGAGACTGTGTCCCCTTGGCATTGAGTCATCGTCCCTTCAGGGACTAAAGACTCCTGCTGCTTTTGTGGGGGCACGCCATCTCGAGCTAAGAGGAGTGATCCTGAGCGAACGATTCTGAGCGAGCAGATGCGGAAGTGAGGGGCCGGCACCATCGCCTTTACTGGCTAAAGTCCCTTGCTGCTTTTGGGGTGGCACACCTGAGCTTGGGAGAGCAGAGATTACGTTGCAAGCTGGAATGCGCAATTCCATTTGGTTCCTGATCGAGGAGACCGAGAGATGTCGAGTGAACCTGCTGTGGATAGTGGAGAATGTGCTGAAGCAATTGATCGGTCTGGACGCTGAAAGGATCTTCTGCCTTCAGGATTTCCCTGCACAGGGGATTTATGACCTGACCTGTCATCAAGAAGTGGATGTTTTGTGCACTTTTGAAAAGTGCAAGGAGAAGTCTGGTGACCCGATCTTACATGGCATCAAGGTAATTCCAAGTTTTATGCTGGAGGAGAGACCACTTGTACTTCACATGTACAATCCGTATGCAAGGAAAGGGGAGATTGTGACTTTTTTTAAACGGTATTGTGAAATGATCAGAGGAGGTGAAGAACTTAGAAACCCGTATGGCATGTTCTGGGTACGGTTCAGACGGAATCCATCATGTGCGGGAGGAGTGACACACCCACCTGCCATGTTCAATATCAGAGGAGACAGAGGATTTTTATTTTACCCGGGACAGCCTCTATATTGCAGGCATTGCCACACTTATGGACATACAAAGGAGGGTTGCACGAAAACGGGAATTGTGTGCCGTAATTGTGGGGAAGAGGGACATACTGCAGCCAACTGTGGAGTCTCTAAGAGATGCCATCTATGCAGAGAGGAAGGACACTTAGCAAGGCAGTGCACAAAAAGGACATATGCCCAGGCAGCAAAAGGGGGCATTGTGCTAGAAGAAGAGGAAGAGACAGTGGAGGGTCAGAGAATTTGTGAGATGGAGAGTTCCCAAGAGGGAGGGCTTGATCCGGCTATAACAGCAATGTATGAGGAGGATTTAAGAAGGGAAGAAATGGTAGAGAGTGGCCCAATAGAGGGGGAGGTGGAAGTGGAAATAATGGACACGACCGGACCCAAGAAAGGGGCGCACAAATGTAGTTTACAAAGTGACAATGATGTTTGTACAGTTGAAGGGGTGGGGAAGAGTGAGCTACGGCAAGATAGGGTGATGAAGTCAAAGTTTTGTGCGCTGGATTTGTCCAGTATTGACGGGAGTGGGGAAGAGGAACAGACCGTGAGTAAAGGAAAAGAGGAAAATAAGAAGTTAGATAGGGAAGCGCAAGAAACTGAGGAGAAGGCAGGCCCTGCTGGTGCGAGTGGAAAAGGCAGAGAGGAAAAGAGTAAGTGTAAAGAGTTTGTTAGTGGAAGCGAAAACGAGTTTTCGCAAGGGATAGAAATAAAGAAGATAAGGATAGCCAGAGTAAAGTGGAGCCTAGAGAGAAGGGTGTAGAGGGTAAAGATGGAAAAGTATCAGGGAAGGTAACCCTAAAAGAGAAAATGGAACATTTTGAGAACGCAGTGGGAGATGTTCTGTTTTGGGTGGGTATTTTCCGGAAGCAGCATGGGGGTAGTAGTGATGAACAGATAATAGAAAGATTGGAAAAATTGATGTACCAAAGAAAACAGCTGACAAAAAAGCAATATGAAGAATTAAAAAAGGAGCATGTACAGTGGGTTAAAATAAAAGAGGCTAGGGTAGAGGTGAGGGAGAAAGAGAGTAGTGAGAGTAATAGCTCGTCCTCACAAAAAAGTCAGACAAGCGTGGAGAGGGAGGAGAGGGAGGGGAATGTAAAACAAGAGTTAAATAGAATAAACATGTGGGCAGGCAACGTGATGGACAAGCATAGATTAGAATGGCTAAAGTCACAGCTTACCAAGACAGGGTTGGGTAGAGAGGAAGTACGTAGAGTAAAAGATAAGTGTATTACATATAATATCGAGTTTCAGTTAGAGAAGTTACTGGAACAAAAGAAATAATTAGATGTAAGGTTAAACAATTTTGTACGCAAAGCCTTGTTGTAGGATGATTATATGTTCAGGAAGCTAAATTCTGAAAAGAAATAAGAGGATGTGCTATTAAGCGTTTAAAAGCCAAAAGTTATGTGTTTTTTTGGCGGTGAGATTAATAGCGCTAGGTTGAGAGGTTGAGATGCTCAGATGACGACTTGGAATGTGTTGGGTTTTTTTGGGCTTTCTTGAATGTTTTTTGCCTTTGTGTAGGTTTTTGTCTTAGCAATAGTAGGAATGGATAGTGATGTGTTCTGTTTATTACTTTCTGTAAAGTGATACTTACTGGTTGTTAATAATGTGAATCGTTAAAAAAGGTTTGAAACTACTGCTTTGAGTTGTGTGAGTGGGAATGGAAGTGAGCGAATGCTTTTGCTTTTACGGAAAGGGAAAGAGCATATTTATGAGGAAATGTTTTAGTTGTTTTTGGAGAAGTACTGTAGTACTGTATGGGTCCCTTTACGTGGAGTTACCGGAGAGAAGAGGTGGGCCGGTGCTCCCCTTCACGGCGGGCGCCGTGGGGGAAAAGCATACGAAAATGCATGGAAGGGATGGATGGCTGGGAAGGAAGAATGGCGACAGAATGGGATGAAAGTATCTGTAATTGTGTTTTGAACAGTAATATTCTGTGGGGAAAGGAAGGAGGAAGAAAATGTAAATATATTATGTTTTGGTGTCTTTCTAATGTTAGGTGACGTTTGTCACTATGGTGTGTTTTTTTGGTTTCTAAAAAAGTCTGTAAACTTAAAAAAAGGTGTTTGAAAAAAAACAAAAAAAAAAAAACAGCTGTCTGTGGGTGGGTTTTCTGGGTATGCACCTTAACCCTGGCTGTGCTCAAAGCTGTGACCATGCAGCAAGCTTAAGCCTATAGGGAACCATGTTAAATTTGGTTTTTGAAGCAAAAAGTGGCACTGTGTGATCATTTGCATGCCATTCCCCAGAATCCCTTGCTGCAGTGGAAGTGCTGTGTGCTGGGTGATAATGGTGAAAGGCGGGGTTGCAGACCTGCCTACGACATGCAGATGAGCATACAGTTGTATATATGTATATATATATATGTATGTATGATCACACAGTGCCACTTTTTGCTTCAAAAACCAAATTTAACATGGTTCCCTATATATATATATATATATATATATATATATATATATATATATATATATATATATATATATATATATATAATACAGATATGCATATCTATATAGATATACATTTCAGTTGACACGGTGATCATGAGTGTTTATTAGCATTTTTGATTATTTAAATAAAAATATATATAATCTCACTTTCAAAACTATAATTTTAATAAGGTAGGTCTGGAGTTTCTTGATTTAATCTATATAGAAACAGGCCAAATTCACACCAAAACCCATCATAAACCTGTCAGTTATCTCAATTATTTTGAAGCTGACAGCCATCATTATAAACCATGGCTTTCAAATATCCCTCAAGGGGAACTAAGAAGAGTCAAACGTATCTGCTTAGATAATAACATCTATGAACAACAAGCGCAGGTTATGTTAACTAAATTTAGAGCTAAAAGTATAAAGACTTGATCCTTAATGAAGCCTACACCAATATAAAGAAAATAGATAGAAATTATCTGCTCAACTATAATTCTAATTAAATTAAAAATACTAGTGATACAGATGAAATCATTGACACTCTATCACAACATATAATCCTTTAGCTTCTGAAATAAAAAAAGTAGTATGCAAACATTGGTATCTAGTCCAAAAGGACCCAATACTTCAACCTTTTCTTCTTTATATAACCTGTATAGTATTTACAAAAGACCCTTTATAGTATTTACGAAAGCTGATACATTAAAAAAGAAGTTGGCCCCCCAATTGTTTGAAACCATCTTGCAAAAAATAAATTTATAACAATACGTTTTTAGACACTAAAGGTTTTTACTAGTGTCTAAAATGCAAGATGTGTAAGTTGGATCCACATGGATCCAAACAAAAAAAAAATGTAATTTCAACTCATACTGGAAATAACTAAAAGATTGAACACCTAATTAGTTGTGATTCCATCAATATTGTTTATTTAATTCAATGCCCGTGCAAAAAACAGTATGTGGTACGAACCACAAGAAAATTAAAATTACTTTTTGCCGAGCATATTACAAATATCCTAAAAGGGTTTCTGCAACATAATTTGTCCAAACCTTTTGACGAACACCATGACAAAAATCCTGCAGGTACTATAATCTGTATTGGAATTGATAAACTGTTATATAATTGGAGATGAGTGACACCATCAATGCCATTTCAAAACTCAAGACCAGATCTTTTTCAACTTACCAGAATCTTTAAGAATCCAATAGGAGGGTTCAACGTGGGTTTAAGCTGAAGAGGCACCAGTCAATAATATCACATCATTTTTGTATTCATATCCATCACTTTTTATATTAATATTTGTCACTTTATTATATTTTCACTGTGGCGATGGTGGGGTTAATCAGATCATTAATAAAGGTATTATGCCCGGCTGACTAACCGCAACCTGCATTGTGAGTGAAGGGGTTAAAAGTATATGCATTACCCTGATGTATTTGCCCCTGTCCCAGCCTTCTTACCCCATTTTACAGCCTGTTCCCTGATGGGTGTACACTCCATTATTTTCCATTTTCCATTATAAAACCAGCATTTGTGCCCCTCTGGGGTGACCCCTAGGTGTTGATAGGATGAAGTGCTTGGTAGTAGTCTCAATCCTCAAGCAGAGGCGTGCTGGAGGACTGTGGGCAGCGCTTTGGTTGTGTTCCTGCCCTGCTTTGGGAGAGGATGTCCTGATCCAGAGTCCACATCGGTGTAGCTCCTGAAGGACCCTGGAACTCTCTAGGACTGACCTTGCAGCATGCCCGCTGGGGATCATGCAGCCACAGCACCCATCCAGTCATCATAATAAAACAGGGTTGCATCATATACTGTATTTCCTCTTTGTTTTTTATGTTCTATAGTTCCTGAGCTCCCCCGCATATTTTTCAACATACTTCACATAAAACCCTGTTGGTTTGAGGAAAAATGCTCCAGTAAAACTGCACCAGTTATGAACATAACATATTATATTACTTTGAATCTTCTCATTGAGTGCTCATACCTGTACACAGCACTTGATCCTCTTCTGTGATACAAAACAATATCTAATCAGCAGTATTCTGCCACGAGACACATTTTGGCATGGGAAGATACCTTACAGTCAATTTTTTTTTTAATAACTTGTAGTTTTTATTATTTTTTGAAAGCACAGCCAAAAATACAACTTATAATCAGTACTGCGTCATGCGATATCGATATCTTATGTGCATCTTAGCTGTACGTAAGCATTAATCGAAGTTTAACAGGGTGGTATAAACATAAAGATATACAACAAATAATACATAATGTATATTAAATAATAAAAAACATTGGAAGGGGGGTGGCAGGGGGGGGAGAGGCGGGATGGGGGGGCCACGAACTCGTGCAACATCTATGGGTCCTGGGTTTGTCGACTAGTGTTGGTGTAGAACTAAAGTAGTGTATTGCTTGTGTATATAGGTAATCTCTGATAGTCCTCTAGACTTTAGTTTACTATAGCATCAAAGGAGAACGCATTTACGAATCATTAAAGCAGTATTGTGGATCTCTCTACCCCTGGGATGTCTGTCTGGGCCAGCCAAGGCGTCCAGACTTTTAGGAAATTTTCGCCAGTGTCATTAACTAAACTCGTTAATTTTTCCATCTGGCATACGTACCAAATTCTGTTCCGAATCTTGGGGATTGTAGGAATTTCACTTTGTTTCCATAATGCTGCAATCTCGCACCTCACAGCTGTAGCAAAATGAGCTATTAGTTTAAGGTCTGTTTTTGTGATACTCCGGATGGCTCTGCCTAGTAAGAAGAGTCCGGGATCAAATGGGATTTCGAGGTCCAAGATCCTCTGTAGCCAATCTTTGAACTTTCCCCACAACGGGATCAGCCGAGGGCAAGACCACAGCATATGTAACAGATCAGCGGATTCTCCACATTGTCTAGGGCACAATGGGGAGACAGTCAATTTTTTTAATAGGCTGTAATGTATTTCAGTACTGAAGGTACATTATGACAGAACACTGCTTAGCAAATATGGGCCATTGTCTTTATTCTTTATAAAATTAGAAACACTAACTCAAGTCACCAAGTCGCTCTTTTTAATAACTTTCTCTATGCATCTGCATTATTTTCTTTGCTTCCCCTTGATTTTACTTGTGTGTATCAGCTAGTCTGTTTTATTTAATCTCACCTACAGTACGTTAGCCTCAGTAACTCATAGCCCTCAGTACATATTACAATTTCCTTGAAGTCCTTTCAAGGTTACAATTAACAAATAGATATTTCTTGGAGATATGCTAGTAGACAGTTACAGGGATGCCAGCGATCAGCTGGTTTAGCTCACACTGATAGAAAATTCTAAGCTCCTGCCTAGAAAAGCAGTGGCCTTGGCTTATTAACTCAATATAGTTCTTATCAAAATCCTTTTAAAGTAGGAAGTGTGGGATGTGACTCACTTAAATATACTTTGCTTATCTCACAGGGTACCTCAGTTGTGCTCTTTTTTCAGCACAGGCATGTCTCCCAAATTTATTTTAAGGGAAGTTTCAGGGGATATATACAATTAGAGACACTAATAAATTGAAGTCCAACCAATCCTCTTCCTCCAAAAAAAAATGTCTAAACTGCTTTACAGTTAATGCAGATTGTTAATTAGGGGAGTTCATAGCAAGTCAAATGGGGCAAAATGTTTTAAGGCAGGAAAATGGGAAATAAATGTTAATAGGGAGAAGAAACTATATAATACATTGTATTGTAATATTTGCAATGGATAACTTCTTCCGTGCATCTCGACTTTGAAAGTTTAAGCATGTGGCAAAAAGGTGAAAAACACCCGTTACATTAACACAGAGCAACAAATGTTCCTAATGCAACAAAATGCCTTAGATATTTATGAAAAATAGGAAATGTGTGTCCCTTAATACATACTATAGTCATTTTTTTTTTTTACACCGAGTTTAAAGCGGTGTATGATTCCAGTGTAATAATGCTCTCTGACAGTAGCACACTTTACTGAAATAGACCAGTTTCCTGGTGTTTAATTGATAAACCTACCACAACTAAAAAGGTAAAAACACTGCAGATGTGGTCAATGTTCATCAAAACATGGAAAACAGAATGCCAAAGGAGACTATGTTCACTTCCTTATAACAATTCAGATTGCAGAGTCTAAGCTAAACACATATGTAATAAATAATATTTTTTCATGAGATGCTGTTCACAATTCATTAAAAGTTCTAAGGAGAACATCCAAATATCCTCTCTTTTAATGGACAAATAGGGGTCTATTCACAAAGCGGTGGTAAAATCAGTGCATTGGCGCCCGAATTTGCATAGATTTATCTCGCACTAACACAGACTAACACACTAACTAACGCACTAACACAAATGGTATTCACGATGAATGAACACCATTTTTTTAAAGGCTGTTAAAGAAATGCACTATCGTCCGACCATTTTGTATCAGTGCTATTGCGCGTTAAATCCAATTGTGCGGTAACTGATCTCCATGCATGGCTCTTACAGGCGATCGTGCATTTTCAATACTCATTTTAATATTAGTGTGCAGGAGCAGGGGGTCTCTGGAGCTGAAGCGCATTGATTTCAGCCTCTGGGACCCCTACTTTCTGAGATAAAGGCCCGGTCGGGTGTGCCGATATCTCTGCCAAGTTGATATCCTCTGCGCCACTGCTCACGTAACATGGTATTCAATTTCTGCAGGAG
Source organism: Ascaphus truei (assembly GCF_040206685.1). Classification (NCBI taxonomy): domain Eukaryota; kingdom Metazoa; phylum Chordata; class Amphibia; order Anura; family Ascaphidae; genus Ascaphus; species Ascaphus truei. The sequence continues at coordinate 432,784,078 of NC_134483.1, forward strand.
ATACCGGCACCCCATACCAGGGCCTGTATCTCAGAAAGTAGGGGGTACCCGATGCTGAAATCAAAGTGTTTCAGCTCAGGAGACTCCCTGCTCCCGCACACTACTATAAATATTAATATATATATATTTTAATTTTATGAACATAGCGGTTAGACGTTAAGGATATGAACCTGATTTACAAAACATTTTAATAGTAGTGTGTGGGAGCAGGGGTTCTCCTGAGCTGAACCGCATTGATCTAGGAATCACGCGTTCTCATATGAGTTTTCATTCTAACCCTTATATAAGGTGGCCATTTGCTTCAGTGTGGGTCGGTGCTGTTGGGAGTGAGGGTGAGACAGACTGGGCATGGTGGTAGGAGGAGGGATTTGGTGATTTGTGAGCGATTTGTTGGTGATTAGTGAGTGATTTGTCTTTTGTTATTATATATGTTTTCATTTTCTATTCTTGTTAGTCTGAAAGTTGTTTGTTAGTGTGTAATTTATTTTCAGAAACACAAAACAGAGCACACCGCTCACTCTAGTAATTATTATTTTTTAATTTTTTTATTGTTATCAAAAAAGGGTGCTACCTATGTACTGAGGTTAATAGATTTTAACACATAAATGAAAGGCTGATGAGGTCAGTCTGTCATTCACAGAGAGTACATTTGTGGTGCACACCACACTAATTATGTATTTATTTTATAGTGAATACATTATAGTGAACAAACGTGATAGTTGAATTTTGTTCTACTGCTGCTCCAACAATGTAATTGTTAATGACGATTAACTCAAGGCAGCAGCTATTATAGATCCTGGCACCACGTGTTACATTTTAATGTGTTTTATTCATTTCTTCACTTAATCACGTTTGTTTACTATAATGTATTCACTATAAAATAAATAAATAATTAGGGGGCTATGCACTAAGCTCAATGGCTTTGCGTTTTGATTTTCCAAAAAAGCAGGTTCGTTAAAAAGTGAAGCCGGGGACGCGATGCACTAAGGCAGGGGGGCGCAAACTTTTTTCCCTGCGCCCCCCTGCCGGCTGTCCCCTCACTCCCGCGCCCCCCCCAACCCCAACTTACCCTCGCTCCGGCGTAATGACGTCACGTTGCCATAGCAACGTGACGTCACATGACCTCGCAGCGTCATTTTGACGCCACGTTGCCATGGCGACGCCGGGAGGAAGCCGCCGGAGCCACGGGTAAGTATGGTTTACAGAGGCCCTGCAGCTCCCCCGGCACTTAATTTAAGTGCCTTCGGGAAGCGCGCGGGGCCTCTGTAAACACCGCGCCCCCCGTCGGCAGTCTCGCGCCCCCCCTGGGGGTCGCGCCCCACAGTTTGCGCACCGCTGCACTAAGGCCTTGAGGCCATTTTTTAACGTACCTGCTATAAATAGCTCAAAACAGCCACAGCATACGGTTTGCTTTTTTTCCCCCTGCTAGCGTTCTGAACCTCTCCGTTCGCTACCTGATAGAAAAAAAGCCGCCTGTAACATTTGCATGGAGATTTGCTATCTCCATGCAAGACTGTTACAGGCAATCCTACACTAAATAAATACATTTTTATTATAGTGTACATGAGCAGGGGGTCTCCCGAGCTGAACCGCATTGGTTTCAGGTCTGAGGACCCCCTACTTCTGGAGTTACAGGCCCCATTATGGGGTGCCGGTATCCACTGTAATTTTAAAGCTTCCGCGTCACGTGACCGGGAAATGTACATTCAGCAGGGGATACCGGCACCCCATAAAGGGGCCTGTAACTCCTGAAGAAGGGGGTCTCCGGACCTGAAACCAATGCTGTTCAGCTCCGAGGACCCCATGCTCATTACCAGTATTATTAAAACAAACGTAATCATTAATTTTTATATGTGTTCCTTTACACGCTAAGGAAATGATGTCCCCTGAGGTTCATGTATGTCCCTTTATTTTTCTGGGGTATATGTGGGAAAGACCATGGAAGGAGTGAATCCATGTAATATAATATTCTTGTCAATTACAGTGTGTGTCATTTTTTGGGGTTGGGACATGGCAGTGTACTGGTTAAATTCTGAAATTCTGACGTCGTCAATTTAGGTAATCACCTGAAAACAATAGTAATCACACCTGTGGCCAACTATTTGGGAGGGATACCCTATATAAAACGTCCATTTTGTTCATTTAGTGTGGGTGTTGTTGTGAGGAGAGGTAGAGTCGAGTTGGTGGTAGTAGTTGGAGAGAGTTGGAGAGAGTTGGTGATTTGTTGGCGAATATTGAGTGAGTTGTCTTGTGTTATTATATTTTGTTTATCTACTTTTTTGTATTGTTAGTGTGATTGAACTTTGTTAGTGTGTAATTTTTCTTTATATTTGTTTCTTGTGAGTGAGTCAAATAGAGACGATGAGTGGGAGTGGATGTGGGAGTGGACGTGGGAGTGGATGTGGGAGTGGACGTGGGAGTGGTGTGGTGGCTGGTGGGAGTGGGGGTGTGGTGGAGCATGGGAGTGGGGGTGCGGTGGAGCGTGGGAGTGGGGGTGCGGTGGAGAGTCGGAGTGGGGGTGCGGTGGAGCGTGGGAGTGTAGGTGCAGTGGAACGTGGGAGTGGGGGTGCGGTGGCTGGTGGGGGAGTGTTGGAGCGTGGGAGTGGGGGTGCGGTGGAGCGTGGGAGTGGGGATGCGGTGGCTGGTGGGGGTGCGGTGGCTGGCGGGAGTGGAGTGAGATGTCGTGCCAGGGCAGGTACGTCCCGTGATGACACTCCAGGTGGTGGAGTGCAGGTGGATGAGGGTAGCGGGACTACTGGACTGGGAGAGAGGGACACTGTTCAGCATACAAACAGTGATGATGATGATGATGATGATGATGATGATGATGATGATGATGATGATGATGATGATGATGATGATGATGATGATGATGATGATGATGATGATGATGATGATGATGATGATGATGATGATGATGATGATGATGAAAGTGATGAGGGGCCATCAACAAGCCAGGCGTGGCCTGAGGTCCTAAGAAACCCCCGCTTTACACATCGTGAAAATGACATCCTGGTTGAAAGTGTCATGGATTCCTATGAGCAACTCTATGGATCATTAGCATGTAAGTTTTGTATTTTAATTATTCAAGAACAATATATACACTGGCGACCAACTTTATTCTTACTTGGCTAGCTCCGCGAATTTCAGAGTATCCCGGTGATGTGCGGTTTTGTATCATTTTCTCCCGGGGTATATAGCGTTATATTCGCGGCTGTGATTTAAGCATTTTATTCCGGCTGGCTGCAATACTGCAATGCCGTGTAAAAATGCATGAGGGCGTTTGCGAGCTGTTCTCTTTGAAGCCGAGAAATTCATGAATTGTAATGCAGTATATACTGTATATATACAGTATATACTGTATAACAACAACCCCTATAACACCTAACATACACATACAGTATGCACATCAATGATACTATAGGCCGTCCCCTGGCGAGATGTGTTTGCAGCAGAGAGAGAACCGCTGCTCTCTCTGCGCTAACATCGGCACATTAAAAATAATTTAAAATACATTTTTATTGATAGTGTAGATGTGCAGGGGGTCTCCGGAGCTGAACCGCGTTGGTTTCAGGTCGGGGGACCCCCTGCTCCCCGAGATATAGCCCCTTTTATGAGGTGCTGGTATCCCTCTGCGTTAAAAGGTCCCGATCACGTGACCGCGGCCTGTAACCCAAGCAGAGGGATACCGGCACCCCCTAAAGGGGCCTGTATCTCGGGGAACAGGGGGTCCCTGGACCTGAAACCAACACTGTTCAGCTCCAGAGACCCTCTGCTCATGTACAATATAAATAAAAAACATATATAAATAAACACTCGTTCCTTACCTTAGCGGCTATGTGCTACGGTAATGAAGTAGCATTTCTGTATTTTAATAATATTGTACAGTGAGCAGGGGGTTCCCTGAGCCAGAAATTAATGCTCAGGGGACCCCCTGCTCCTGCACAATATTATTAAAAATACAGAAATGTTGCTTCATTACCATAGCGGATAGCCGCTAAGGCAATGAAGGGGTTAACTCACCGTGCCCGCTTTATTGTGGGTAGCTGGGGTGGGTGAAGGGGGTATTTGGCCCTTGGTGTGAGTTTAGGACTTGCGGGGCGGGGTTGCGGGTGCACTTAACCCCTTCACGACCGTAGCAGTTAATATCGCTACGGTCATGAAGGGGTTAAGCCCTCCCGCTACCCCCCCGCAAGCCCTAACAACCATCGTTGGGGCTAATACCCCCTTCACCCACCCCCGCTACCCACAATAAAAAAAACTCACACACAGCAGCCGCCAAAAAATAAATAAATAAATCTAAATAAATAAATGACTATAAATAAATACATTTGAAATACATTTTTATTGATAGTGTAGATGTGCAGGGGGTCTCCGGAGCTGAACCGCGTTGGTTTCAGGTCGGGGGACCCTCTGCTCCCCGAGCTACAGCCCCCTTTATGAGGTGCCGGTATCCCTCTGCGTTTAAAGGGCCCGATCACGTGACCGCGGCCTGTAACCCAAGCAGAGGGATACCGGCACCCCCTACTGGGGCCTGTATCTCGGGGAGCAGGGGGTCCCCAGACCTAAAACCACAGCGGTTCAGCTCCGGAGACCCCCTGCACATCTACAGTATCAATAAAAATGTATTTTAAATGTATTTATTTATATTCATTTATTTATTTAGATTTATTTATTAATTGTGCTGCTGCTGCTGTGTGTGAATTTTTTTTATTGTGGGTAGCGGGGGTGGGTGAAGGGGGTATTAGCCCCATCGGTGGTTGTTTAGGGCATTTGGGGGGGTAGCGGGTGCACTTAACCTCTTCACGACCGTAGCGGTATTAACTGCTACGGCCGTGAAGAGGTTAAGTGCACCCGCAACCCCCCCGCAAGTCCTAAACTCACACCAAGGGCCAAACAACCCCTTCACCCACCCCCGCTACCCACAATAAAAAAAATTCACGCACAGCAGCCCCACAATTAATAAATAAATCTAAATAAATAAATAAATACATGAAGATAAATAAATATATATGTATATATATACACAGTATATGTGGCAGTGAACCTACGGTGGTCGAGCAGTTCCCAGCTACCAACGTGAAGACGCAGAGACGCAGAGACGTGTGTGAAGTCCCTTCCGGGTCCCAGTGCTCCACGAGAGAGGTGAATGGCGGCCGCACGCTACAACTAAGCAGCCGCAAAGGAAAGTACTGATTCCCTTACTCTCTGGGACAACTCTCTGGAACAAAGGCTGATACAGACATAAGATCCAGCACTCCAAAGGACTTCAGTTTACACAGAGGCGATCGTGGAGTCTTCAGTTGGTGCATGGGCTGGTCCCATAACATGCCTGATTTTATCAGACAAATTGTAAGTGTGCATTTGTCTTGTCCGTGATGTATTAAAATTCTTATCTGATTTTACACAAGGATCGGGCGCTTCTTTTCTTTTTTTTTCTAAATAGGTGCTGTGGGAGTTCGGTGAACCCAAGAAGAAGCAGCCTGTACTTCTGTGATTCATTTATCCTGGACAATCTGAGGACTTAAGTATTTTTTGTGAACATTTACAATTGCTTTACCATTTTTTCAATCTTTTGGTTTTTGAATATTAATATATTTGGTCCACTATTTGTTATGATTTGAAATCAATTCACAATTTAGGTTAGGTTGGACCTTGCATATTTTAGTTATTTATATCAATTGCACAGTTATTCTTTTGTCCTCTATTTTTGATATAATTTGAATCAATTTTTGTTCATATTTTTCTATTTTTCTTTTTGATTTTTATGCACACTTTTTCTTTTTAACACATTTTTATAAAATATTCATTTTTTTGGGCATACATACGGCCCCTGCCACTTTTTATATTTTTATATTGATATTGATCTGTTTGAACTTAAATTATCGACCTGGTGCAAACACCTACCACATATATCAGCGTTGCAGCAGTTTTGGTGTGTTTGGTAAGGGGCGCTGTCTATAATTCTGTCACATATATATATATATATATATATATATATATATATATATATATATATATATATATACTGTATATATACAGTAATTATATAATAACAATCCCTATACATATACAGTATATACTGTGTATATATAGATATACTGTATATATACATATATATATATATATATATATATATATATATATACACACACGCAGTATATACACATGATGAACCAATATACAAATAAATGTAGAATGGTTATCGAAATCATACTGTCCTACAAATAACGCTTCTCCATACAGACAATAATAATAATACTAATAATCCATTTAATAATCCTAACTGATCTTACAATATAAAACCTCACATTCCAATCCATACAGTACATTGCATTTACATTGTATAAATGATGCATAAAATCTATGCACCAAATACATTCTGCAAATGAATGTTAACAATATCATTGCAAGCTACCAGTAAATACAAACACTTCCAAACAAGTCAACTATTTTAACCAATCAAGTAAACAAAAATCAATATATACTGTGAGTACCAACCAGAAAACACAATTTAAAACCAAAGCTAACCCTTACAATACCAAGGATTACATCTATCTAATTGTAAAAAACATTATACATTATACACACATTGAAGCATTGCAATAAACAACATACAGTACAGTACATCCCCTGTATCTTCCTGCCTTCAGTGTAATCTGTTTAAAGTCCCCTCCCCCCTAATGTTTCTGTTAAATTACTCTGCCTTCAGTGTAATCTGTTTAAAGCCCCCTCCCCCCTAATGTTTTTGTTAAATCTTTCTGCCTTCAGTGTAATCTGTTTAAAGCCCCCTCCCCTCTAATGTTTCTGTTAAATCTCTCTGCCTTCAGTGTAATCTGTTTAAAGCCCCCTCCCCCCTAATGTTTCTGTTAAATCTCCCTCCCTGCCTGTATTGCTGTCAGTGCAGTGTATGTAAATGTGGGGAGGGGGGGGACCCGATGTGCACACTGTGAGGTCTAACCAACCTCACCCCCTACCCACATACCGTTACCCCCCCATCCTGGCCATGGCCCCTCCACTTCTGCAAAACAGACACAAAAATTAAAACATCCAAAGTAATGTCCCCTAACCCCTTAATCACCATAGCGGTTATAAATTGCTACAGTCATTAAGGAGTTAACCCACCCTCACCCACCACTCGGGATGCCTACATACCCTCCCACACTAACCCCCCCCCCCCCCCCCCGTGAGGCCTAACCACCCAGTACCCACAAGGGAGGCCTACCCACATACCGTTGGGGAAACCCCCCCCTCCCACCCCCAGTACCCCCAATAAAAACAGTACAGTGACCCACAATAAACAGCATTATATTTATTAAATACATTACCCACCCCCTGTGCCCCCCCATAAATACAAGATTTATTCTTTTACATACAGGGTTCATAACGGGGTTCATAACGCAGCCCCACGCGAGTCCCCGGTGGGCTGGCAGGGCACCTGGACAGACCTACAGTTTACCAGCAGCCCTTTTTACACAGGTTCTGGAGGCCTGCTGGTGGATCCCACCAGCACCATGGCCCCCAGGTGGTCTCCTTGGGTTTACCGTGGGCCACAATTGGGTCCCCACGGTAGGCCCGCGGATGTCTGGGAGCCCCAGGTCAGACCCACAGGTGTCTGTGGGGCCTCGGGTGGTTCCCTCGGGGGTCTGGGGAACTCACGGGTGCTCACTACGGGTCCGCGGTGCCCCCACAGAAGTGGGACCACACATCATAATTCCCGCACCTACGGGTCGGCGGTGCCCCCACAGAAGTGGGACCACACATCGTCATCCCCGCAGACTACGGGTCCGCGGTGCCCCCACAGAAGTGGGACCACACATCATCATCCCCGCATGTGTCACCCGTGGAACCACCAGCCTGATACCCTTGGGATACACGAAGATACCACAGGTGGTCTCCAGAGGTCCCATGCAGAACCACGGAACCAACCCTGAATGTAAAAAAAATAAACCTGGCCTATACATTCAATACATACACCCTCCCCCCCAACACCTACAGTACAATAATGTGCAAAATAACTATTATCCAGATATGGATAATAGATTAATTGCCCATTATTAAAAACATTACCTAGCATATACAAATAAATAAAGTACTACTGACCTCATCAATGCGAAGTGTCCGTCGCCAGCAAGTTCCTTGTCTTGTCCACAAAATACATTGCCAATACAAAGCCAATACATTGCAAGTACATTCAGATATCAATTAACCCCTTAAACACCTTATCAGATAATAACCACAAAAGTAATTAAGGGGTTAAGCCACACAGGCCCGATACCCACCCTTCACCCATGAATTTGTACAGTGGCTTCATCATGCAACTATATACACTATATATATACTGTATACTGTATATATATACACAGAGAGAGAGAGAGAGAAAGCGAGAGAGAGAGAGATACTGTATATATATATATACAGTATATATATATACACAGTATATACACACACACGATGAACCAATATACAAATAAATGTAGAAAAGTTATCAAAACCATACTGTTCTACAACCAAACACTTCTCCATACAGACACTACATTAAAATCAATTTCCTTTAATAATCCTAACTGATCTCACAATCTATATCATCACAAACCAATGAAAAGCCAATGAAACACCTCACATTCCAATATATAAGATGCATAAAATCTATGCACCATATACATTCTGCAAATCAATCAACCAAGTAAACAAAAATCAAAAGCCAATACATTGCAAGTACATTCAGATATCAATTAACCCCTTAAACACCTTATCAGATAATAACCGCAAAGGTGATTAAGGGGTTAAGCCAAGCAGGCCCGATACCCACCCTTCACCCATGAATTTGTACCGTGGCTTCATCATGCAACTATATATATATATACTGTATGTATGTTGTGGGCAAGACAAGGATTTTGCTGGCAACGGACACTTCGTATTGATGAGGTCAGTAGTACTTTATTTATTTGTATATGCTAGTTAATGTTTTTAATAATGGGCAATTAATCTATTATCCATATCTGGATAATAGTTATTTTGCACATTATTGTACTGTAGGTGTTGGGGGGGAGGGTGTATGTATTGAATGTATAGGCCAGGTTTATTTTTTTTACATTCAGGGTTGGTTCCGTGGTTCTGCGTGGGACCTCTGGAGACCACCTGTGGGTATCCTCGGGTATCCCAAGGGTATCAGGCTTGTGGTTCCACGGGTGACACATGCGGGGATGATGATGTGTGGTCCCACTTCTGTGGGGGCACCGCGGACCCGTAGTCTGCGGGGATGACGATGTGTGGTCCCACTTCTGTGGGGGCACCGCCGACCCGTAGGTGCGGGGATGATGATGTGTGGTCCCACTTCTGTGGGGGCACCGCGGACCCGTAGTGAGCACCCGTGAGTTCCCCAGACCCCCGAGGGAACCACCCTAGGCCCCGCAGACACCTGTGGGTCTGACCCGGGGCTCCCAGACATCCGCGGGCCTACCGTGGGGACCCAATTGTGGCCCACGGTGTACCCAAGGAGACCACCTGGGGGCCATGGTGCTGGCGGGATCCACCAGCAGGCCTCCAGAACCTGTGTAAAAAGGGCTGCTGGTAAACTGTAGGTCTGTCCAGGTGCCCCGCCAGCCCACCGGGTACTCGCGTGGGGCTGCGTTATGAACCCTGTATGTCAAAGGATAAATCTTGTATTTATGGGGGGGCACAGGGGGTGGGTAATGTATTTAATAAATATAATGCTGTTTATTGTGGGTCACTGTACAGTTTTTATTGTGGGTACTGGGGGTGGGGGGGGGGGTGTTTCCCCAACGGTATGTGGGTAGGCCTCCCTTGTGGGTAGTGGGTGGGTGGTTAGGCCTCACGGGTGGGGGGTTTAGTGTGGGAGGGTATGTAGGCGTCCCGAGTGGTGGGTGAGGGTGGGTAAACCCCTTAATGACTGTAGAGGTTAATAACCGCTATGGTGATTAAGGGCTTAGGGGACATTACTTTGTATGTTTTAATTTTTGTCTCTGTTTTGCAGCAAGCAGCGGAAGGGCCGTGGGTAGTGGGTAGTGGGTGTGGGTGTGGTTATTTACACGGGATCCCCCTCCCCACATTTACATACAGTACACTGCACTCACAGAAACACAGGCCAGGCAGATTTTACTGACACACTAGGGGGAGGGGGGCTTACACAGATTAGTCAAAGCAGGGAAGCTTAGCAGACACAAGAGGGGGAGGGTTTTTTACATAGATTACAGTGAAGGCAGGGAAGCTTCACACACAATAGGGGGAGGGTTTTTTACATAGATTACAGTGAAGGCAGGAGGTTTAAAACACACAATAGGGGAGGAGTTTTTACATAGATTACAGTGAAGGCAGGCGGGTTTAAAACACACAATAAAAATATGTATGTCATGTATTTATTGTTTATGTATTTTAAATACACAGGGGGTGTACTGTATGTTGTTTATTGCAATGTTTATTGGGGGCAAATCAAATGTCCCCAATAAACATGCTATTCTGCCTTCATTGCCTTAGCAGCTATCAGCTAAGGTAATGAAGCAGCATTTCTGTATTTTTAATAATATTGTGCAGGAGCAGGGGGTCCCCTGAGCATTAATTTCTGGCTCAGGGAACCCCCTGCTCACTGTACAATATTATTAAAATACAGAAATGCTGCTTCATTACCATAGCACATAGCCGCTAAGGTAAGGAACGAGTGTTTATTTATATATGTTTTTTATTCATACTGTACATGTGCAGAGGGTCTCCGGAGCTGAACAGCGTTGGTTTCAGGTCCGGGGACCCCCTGCTCCCCGAGATACAGGCCCCTTTAGGGGGTGCCGGTATCCATCTGCTTGGTTTACAGGCCGCGGTCACGTGATCGGGACCTTTAAACCAAGCAGAGGGATACCGGCACCTCATAAAGGGGGCTGTATCTCGGGGAGCAGGGGGTCCCCCGACCTGAAACCAATGCGGTTCAGCTCCGGAGACCCCCTGTACATGTACACTATAAATAAAAATGTATTTCAAATGTATTTATTTATAGTCATTTATTTATTTATTTATTTAGATTTATTTTTATTTTTTTTGGCGGCTGCTGTGTGTGAATTTTTTTTATTGTGGTTAGCGGGGGTGGGTGAAGGGGGTATTAGCCCCAACGGTGGCTGTTTAGGGCTTGCGGGGGGTAGCGGGAAGGCTTAACCCCTTCATGACCGTAGCGGTATTAACTGCTACGGTCGTGAAGGAGTTAAGTGCACCCGCAACTACCCCGCAAGTCCTAAACTCACACCAAGGGCCAAATACCCCCCCTCGCTCACCCCCGCTACCCACAATAAAGCGGCACAGTGAGTTAACCCCTTCATTGCCTTAGCGACTATCCGCTATGGTAATGATGCAGCATTTCTGTATTTTTAATAATATTGTGCAGGAGCAGGGGGTACCCTGAGCATTAATTTCTGGCTCAGGGAACCCCCTGCTCACTGTACAATATTATTAAAATACAGAAATGCTGCTTCGTTACCATAGCACATAGCCGCTAAGGTAAGGAACGAGTGTTTATTTATATATGTTTTTTATTCATACTGTAGATGTGCAGAGGGTCTCTGGAGCAGAACTGCTGTGGTTTCAGGTCCAGTGACCCCCTGCTCCCCGAGATACAGGCCCCTTTAGGGGGTGCCGGTATCCCTCTGCTTGGTTTACAGGCCGCGGTCACGAGATCGGGACCTTGAAACCAAGCAGAGGGATACCGGCACCTCATAAAGGGGGCTGTATCTCGGGGAGCAGGGGGTCCTCCGACCTGAAACCAACGCGGTTCAGCTCCGGAGACCCCCTGTACATGTACACTATGAATAAAAATGTACAGTACTGTATGTTAGGGGTTATAGGGGTTGTTGTTATACAGTATATATATATATATGTATATATATATATATATATATATATACTGCATTACAATTCATGAATTTATGCCATCTGGCGGACACGCGAAGCATTGCAGCCTAGTAAATCCTGAACCATTATTAATTAACACATCAACCGCGCGTCAGCCGGGCATGCGCCTTGCTGGGAAGGCAAAAGGAGCCCGGCATGCTCCGGGTGAAAAGTGTCACATTCCAGGAACATGCCATGTACATGCCAGTTATTAGTAAGAATAAAAGCTGCCGCAGCAGTACATTAGGTTGTATATGCCACATTCTCATGTATTAACTATATTTCACATGTGTAAGTTGTGGGGTGCTGTGGAACAATAAAGGGACCTCTAATCTGTCTTAAGTACATATAGAACATAAAAAGTGTTGTCCGCACTCATAATGAATACTAAACAATCAATGATACTTTAAATGATGATATATATGAATGACTCAAAGTGAGGATCATTCATTGTCAATGTGCCTACAAAATTTCATCACATACAATTAACTGAAGGGTGAGGGATGGTGAGGGAAGGGTGAAAATTTTAATTATTAAAAATTATGGGATATGATAAACACATCCCTAAGAGGGAAGGAAGTGGTTTAGATGAGACGCAGGGGAACGCTCCGTTTCGTGCTCCCTTACCCCTTTTACAGGCCCATTATCATAGTCAGGAAAAAGTGGGACTATGTTACTTACCCACTCCTTCACACTAATTTCATCACATTGTTAACATAAATGGTATTAAGATGCCATTACTGTTTATTCAAGACATAGCTAACGTTACATACAGTTGTTAAACATGTATGCTGTAACGTAGGTGTGCAGCTGATTGTTCACATGTAATTTGTCAGGAATGCGTGCATGACCTACACTAATAGGTGTCTGTAATTAGAGGGACATGTTATAATTGTTACAATATTAACATACAGTATGATTTAAATACTGCAATTGATATGAACACTGTTACATATACACAGGTAAAACCAAGACCAGTGTGAAGTCAAAATTGTGGGGCCAGATAGGCCGAGCTGTCTCATCAGCTGGTGTCTTTCCAAGGACATCAGAGACGTGTAAAAAAAGATTTGGTGACATAAAACATAGGCTCAAGAATAAGATGGCACAGGCCGGACGCATCACAAGTGGGACAGGAGGTGGACCTCCACCATCACTGAAGTTACAGTCTTACGAGGAAAATATGTTATCAATAATGACTCCCCACCTTATATTTGAAATTGGAGGGAACAGGGATATTGGGCCATCTCTTTCACATTCGACACCAGGTGAGTCGTATGCTATGAGATGAATATTTACTTGAGAAATGCAAGCATTTAAAAATAAAACTACTACTGTATAATCTTTTTAGATGTGAAACTAAAATGTCAACATTACACATGTCCTTATTCATTTATGTCAAATATGCTTTTTATGTAAAGCTGCAGTTCAATAATTATCCTGCATGTGTGTTTTTGGATAGCAATCACTAGTGTACTGACCATAAATACTTGTAGCATGTTAAGTTTTAAACAAAACTACTTGGAAATAACAATTGTATTTGATTTGAAGAAACATGCTTGTTCCTCTTGTTCATGTATGAACCATTCACATTAAGCATATTTAAAGATGTCGTCAAACTCCGCACATCAGTACAAGGACAACCATAATTTCGCAACCTATGCAGTTGTTGATATAATTAGAGATTGCACACAAATTATTGCCGTTATAAAATTTACATACCAAAAACATAAACAGGACATTGAACTGCAGCTTTAATTGATGCACATCTCCAAATTTTCTAAAAAACATATGTGCATTTACATAGTATGTTCAGCCAAATAAAAAGGAGCACAAAATTACTTAGTCATTACACTGGCGACACACTTTATTCGAGCTCGGCTAGTCTCACGAATTCGGGTATACCCGGGTGTATTGAGGTTTGTGACTGTTTTCTGCCCGAGTGCATTGAGGTATTTTCCAGGCAGGGATTGAAGCATTTTATTCCCTCTGGCTGCAATACTGCACAGTATATATATATATACTGCATTACAATTCATGAATTTATGCCATCTGGTAGACACGCGAAGCATTGCAGCCTATTAAATCCTAATCATTATCATTTAACAGATCAGCCGCCCATCAGCCAGGCATGAACCCAGGCTGGGAAGGCAAATGCAACAGGGCTTGTCAGAGGTGAGGAGCGGCGCATTCCAGGTATCTGCCAGGTACATACTGGGTATTTGCTCGAATAAAGTGTGTCGGTGCAGTATGTTGAATTTAAAATGTTGTTATTTATTATATAGTGATTGCTGAGGACATGGATTCTGATGTGCCTGCATCACCACAACAACCTGTCTGAATTGAGGATGACATAACAGTAGATCCCACACATATTAGTGTCCCAGATGCGTATGATTCCGGACCTGATTTGCTTGGATTCCAGGATACCCAACCAAATCCTGAAAGTGATGACAATGGGGAGATCCAACGGGGCCAGGGAGACCAGGTTTGTTCTGAAGCATTAACAAATTTAACCAGCCTAGAGGCCAGGTTTATCAAAAACCAGCAAGATCAGTCACACATACACTCTCAAACAGATGAGAAAATATATGAAGATATGAAACATATGAGCAATATAATGACAAGACAATAGGACACACTGGACAATATGGCAAATAGTCTCTCTGTCATAGCCACATGTATGGGTCAACTTGTGGCACATGTCCAGGCACAGCCTCCGCCACAGGCACAATTACAGCCACAAACCCAGCCACACGCACAATCGGATATACACAAACAATCCGATCTGGAGCTATTATCAGATATAGATCTAATATCAGAGCCAGAGAGGCAAATAGCTCCAGAGAGGCAAATACAGGCAGAGATCCAAAGTGAGCCAGAGATCCAAAGTGAGGCAGAGATCCAAAGTGAGGCAGAGATCCAAAGTGAGGCAGAGATCCAAATTGAGCCACAGATCCAAAGTGAGCCAGAGATCCAAAGTGAGCCAGAGATCCAAAGTGAGCCAGAGGTCCAAAGTGAGCCAGAGAGGCAAAGTGAGCCAGAGAGGCAAAGTGAGCCAGATAGGCAAAGTGAGCCAGGAAGGCAAAGTGAGCCAGAGAGGCAAATCGAGACACACACACAGCCAATGCTACATCAGGATCATAATGCACTGGATCCTATGTCCCAGGCTCTTCCCCTGGCCCAAATACTAGCACTGGCACTGGCACTGGCACAACCATTGGCAGTGGCTCAAACACTGTCCCAACCCTCGGCACTGGCTCAACCAGTGTCCCAACCCCCGGCACTGGCTCAACCACTGGCACAACCCCCGGCACTTGCTCAACCACTGGCACAAACCCCGGCACTGGCTCAACCATTGGCAGTGGCTCAAACACTGTCCCAACCCCCGGCACTGGCTCAACCACTGGCACTGGCTCAACCAGTGTCCCAACCCCCGGCACTGGCTCAACCAGTGTCCCAACCCCCGGCACTGGCTCAACCACTGGCACAACACCCGGCACTGGCTCAACCACTGGCACAACTCCCGGCACTGGCTCAACCACTGGCACAACCCCCGGCACTGGTTCAACCACTGGCACAACCCCCAGCACTGGCTCAACCACTGGCACAACCCCCGGCACTGGCTCAACCACTGGCACAAACCCCGGCACTGGCTCAACCACTGGCACAAGCCTAGGCACTGGGCAGGCATGAAACAGCAAGAAGAAGGCAATGATCAAGTCACCGTGGACGTGATCCCACAGCAACGCCTACCACACGTTCATCACAACGACTATCCCCCCCCCAAAAAAGGTCTTATTATTGTTCCCGTAAGTCTTCATGTTCAATAATTAGCATTCATTAAGGTTCAGCAAACATACTTAACAATGTGCAATAATCAAGTGTGTATGTAACACAAGTAAGGTGTATACATGTGAACGAAACAGCATATGATTTTGAATGTGTGAATAATGTACAGTATGTCATATCTATCTATATTTTATACCGTCTTAATTGTGAAAAATTAACATTATACATATTTGTTCATTTGAACATGTTATTTCACAAAACTATTCTCTCCAAGGTGTGTTTCAGAGCTTGGCTACTGAATCATGTATAATATGCAAGTACACATTTCATAAGATACAGAACACCTGTATGTGGGAGAAGAATACATGGACACTTCTTCCTTTTGTATAATGACCTTGTACAGTGTTGTGCAAATAATGCAAGTTTGGATACTTTGTAAGAACCTAGAATTAAGGAATAGTTTTGGTTACTGTACTCCATTCCATTCAAATACATGCAGTTTGAGATGTGTTCTATGGAAAAGCCTCCGCTTTCTTACGCAATGCTAATATATAGTGCCATTGAAAATGAAAGGAACAAAAAAGCTACGGTCTCACAGATCTATCAATATCTTACAGATAACTACCATTATTATCAAAATCATCCTCCACTAAAGGTATGGAAAAATTCAATCCGATGCACTTTACCAACCAATGCGTCTTTTATTCGAAACCCACCATCTGGCGCAAACAGGGGTGGCTGTTGGTCATTTCATGAATCCGGTATGTGTATGTCTGCAAATGGAAATAAAAAAAGACAGACAATTGTCGGACACTACTACCATGATATAGGTGCCCGCAGTGGTGCCTTAAATGTTCAGCAGAATGTCTTTTTTCAACCTGAGTTGGACTACCAATACCAGAACCATAACGGAGCAACATATTATGATAACATGCAGAATACCGAGTTTGCTCAAACAGATGAAATGACACAAAGTTACTATGTGTACCCGCCTCCGTACATTGTACAAGATGCAAACAATTATGGAGTAAGCTACAACCCTGCACAGCTGAACCCACAGAACAACGAATTGATGGACTACAGTGGCTACATCGCAAACCTAACTTCTCTGGCTGCCCCGAATATGAATGCAATATAATGCAGGTAACTATATTGTAAACACATAAATCCAAAAGGGGTATGTGCCCCCAGTGGAGCAAGAAACCCAGGGCTGCACTCATGAGAAATAAATGTGGAGGGACTACACAATATGTCCCAGGCCAATAGCCCAGTGCAACGCAGCGCAAAACAAAAAAGTTTTATTATATACAAAGGGGGAGAAACTTCAGGGGGTGTGGGATAGGGGGAGAAGTGTGTTAAAATTGTGGTAGGTGGTGACCGGGGCAGAAAGGTTCTCATGTATCAGGTATATTCAGTATATGCAAAAACAAGAATAAAAACCGGGCGCTTCTTAAACTAAAAATGAAACAATATCTGGTCTATATAGTGCAAGTGACAGTGATATGTAAATTTTGAATATATATCATATAATATGATAAATGACCTCCACCAATAAAAGTGAATACAAAAGTGAATACAATAGTGGTGTGAAATACAACAAATAAAAAGCAGCTCTACACCCTTTAAACGGACTGTCCAGGTCCAGGTAGATCTTTGGTAGGTTGGTAATTTGAGCGGAGCGCTGTGTGTCTCATGAACATGAAAGAAAAAAGTATATAATGGTGCAGATAGTATAAACAAATGAAGTCTCAAGGTAACTCTGCAATGGTGGTACTCACAATTGACAATGTCAATATAAGGCGTATCAGAGACACTTCTCTCTCTGATAGGAGCCCTTTAATGGATTCCCCCTCAGAGTGGTGTCTTGATAACGTGTCAGGAAGCTTGTTTGTGGTCAGGGTTTTTACTCCCAAGGTTTATATAGAAAAGAGAGAACGCACAATAGTACAGTATGGTCTAAATAATGTATTAGCAGCAATGAATAGACATATGCATAATGCACTCACATTTCCAATATGTTTTACGTTCGAGGGAGAGGACAGCTGGTTGTAGAGAGTGCCGGTATCTCCAGGAGCGGTGGAACACTTCCGCATGCGTCACATGTATCCGCGTCACGTCCTGTGACGTCTCGGGTTGGGGCGGAAGAAGCTGCCCTGTGTGTCCGTCTCTGTGCCAGCACCTAGCTCCAAGGATCTCCCCAGCTCAGTCACCTCCCACAGCAGATCGATTCTACGCGTTTCGCTGTGGCTTCTTCAGGAATCGGATTGATGAACCCCATGTGTCCCTCCTTATATTTATAGTCCATGATCAAATACAGATGGCCAATCAGGGGGTACAATACAATAATTGCCAATCAGTATGTGTTTTATAGCATTTAGCTAAGGAGGTATATTACAATAACACAATACAATAATAGATATAATAAATACAAACAGGCTTTCATTTGCTAATACAATCAAAAAATCATTATAATATGTACACTCAAATAACTTAATATACTTTAATATGGTTTAATCAAATATAGAATAATAAGAATAAATAAAAATATATATATGATAATATAATATAAGCGGCGCAGGAGGAGGTGGAAGTCTGAATAGGATGAGGAAGATAAACAAAATTAGATATACATATATTACACTAAAATTAACAATTCATTGTTAAAATTGCTATACTAAAATATTCAGAGCACTAAAAACAACTGAGATGTGTTAAAAATGAAACTTATTAAGAAATTTATATCAAGAAGGCACCAATGTCTATATCAACATTAAGACCCTTTGGATTGAGGGTCTGCATTTTATGAATCCAAAAGGTTTCCCTTTTTGCTAATGTATTTAATCTATTGCCCCCTCTCCAATGTATCGGGACATGCTCTATACCTTTAAAAGTTAAAAATTTGGGATTGGATTGGTGATATAAATTAAAATGCTTAGAGACATTGTGTGTTAATATACCCTTCTTGATATTTAAAAGATGCTCTAAAATCCGTACTTTAAGAGGCCTTGAGGTACGACCTATATATTGGAGACCGCAAGGACACTCTAAAATATAGATAACGAAATCTGTTTTACAATTTATATACCCCTCAATTTTAAAAATTTCACCAGTGATATTTGATTTGAAACTGATTTTGTCTTTATCTTTATTAATACATGCTTTGCATGTATAACAGCCATAGAAGCCTTTGGGTTTATCTAGCCATGAGTGTGTCTCTTCAGATTTCTTTCTAAAGAATGTGGTTGGTGCTAGCCTACTCTTAAGATTGGGTGCTTTTTTAAAAATGACAACAGGTTTATCTGGTATATGGTCTTTTAAAACTACGTCATTCTTTAAAATATGCCAGTGTCTTCCTATAATCTGCTTGATTTGTGATGCTTCTCTATTGTATTGTGTGAGGAAAGCCACATTAAAATTTGTGTTTTGTGTTGTATTTTTTCTTTCTTTTGTACTTAATATTTCTTTACGGTCTATATCTTCCGCTCTCATGACAGCTTTATTTATAGTCTTCTGATTGTATTTTCTTTCTTTAAATTTATTTAGAAGGATCTCTGATTGTTCGTGATATACATTATCTTCTGTGCAATTTCTTTTGATTCGTCTTAGCTGTCCATATGGGATATTACGAATCCATTCTGGATTGTGGCAGCTGCTCTCTAGTATGAAGTTATTACTATCTACCTTTTTAAAAAAGGTTTTGGTTTTTATTGTATCATTTTCCACATAGATTGATAGATCTAGAAATTCTAACTCTTCTTTACTCCAATTGGTAGTAAATTTGAGATTTCTTGTATTTTCTCCCATATGTGTGAAAAAAACTTCAAGTTCCTCTATGCTGCCTCTCCATATGAACAGGATATCATCTATGAAACGATTCCATGAGACCAAGTTTGCACCAAATTTCTGGTTGGACCAGATGTAATCGTCCTCCCAGACTCCCATAAAGAGGTTCGCATAACTTGGTGCAAACTTGGTCCCCATTGCGGTTCCTTGTTTTTGCAAATAATATCTATTATTAAACCAGAAATAATTTTTCTCCAGAATGAAGGATATAGATTCAAGCAAAAAGTTGATCTGTTCATCCTTCATCTCAATATCCTTTCTTAATATACTGTCAATAGCTTTTAACCCATCTGAGTGTACAATGGAAGTGTAAAGGGATGTGACATCCGCTGTTACTAAAATGTATTCCTCACTCCATTTGATATTATCTAAAATGTTTATCACATCTGTTGTATCTTTTATATAGGATTTAAGAGAACTGACATATTTTTGTAGATGACAGTCAATATAGTGTGATAAATTACTTGTTAAAGACTCTATACCTGATATAATTGGTCGGCCTGGTGGGTTTATTGGATCCTTATGTATCTTAGGGAGAAGGTAGAATAACGGGAGTTTTGCATTTTCATTCCAGAGATATTTGTATTCTCCTTCATTTAGAATTCCCTGTTCTTTTCCTTTAATTAATAATGTTTTCAGGTCGTTGGAGAAACGCTTTGTTGGATTATCCTTTAATACTAAATATGTGCTTGTATCTCCTAAAATTCTATTGGCTTCTCCCTCATAATAAATACGATCCATAATAACAACTCCCCCACCTTTATCTGCCTGTTTAATAACAATATTTTCATTCACAGTTAAGTCTTCTAATGCTTCCCTTTCTTTTTTTGTTAAATTATGTTTAAATTTTGTAGGCTGTTGTGTCAAAAGATTAAAATCATTGAGTACCATTTGATAAAATACTTCTAAAAAATTACCTTTTTCATGACTAGGGTAAAAAGTAGATTTTGGTTTCAGTGCAGTATGTTTAAAATTGTCATTGGTTCTATTTAGGGGTAATTGTCCGTTTGTATTACTAATTTCTCTCTTTATTGATGTTTGATTTAAAAAATGTCTTTGTACGGTGAGTTTCCTTAAAAATAAATTGGCATCAATAAAAAGTTTAAAATTATTTGGACCAACAGTGGGTGCAAACGTGAGACCCTTTGAAATAACATTCTGTTGAAATTCGGTTAAAATTAATTTGCTCAAATTAAAAATGTTCTTTGTGTTTTTATTGTCAATTTTATTTAATATGTTTCGTCGTCTTCCTCTTCCTCCTCCTCTTTTTCCTCTATTCTTCTCTTTTTTATTTCCACAGGGGATTTGTCTACCTCTAGTGGAGAGAAGCGATTCTGTGTTGCCCAAAAATCTGTGGACCTCCCTATCCCTAAAAAATTGGCCTGTGCTGGTTCTGAGATGTTGTGTCGTTTTTGTGTATTGTTTTTAGAACTCTTTACTTCTTTGTCTTTATGACGAATAGTATCTTCTCTTTTCTGCAGGGGTTTCTGATATTTGGAGTGTGGGTGTGCCGTAGGCATTTTACTTGAAGTGCTTGCTATGGCATTCTCCTCTCTGTGTGTAGTGTTTTCTCTCTTTGAATTATCTATTTTATTTGGTTCAGGATGATAAATTTTATCAGCATTTCTTTTAGTATTCCAATTATATTTAGTACCTTTGGCATAATCATCTTCATCCCTTTTGTATTTTATTTGTTTGTTAGTCACTAGATTATTCTCAAGGGATTCTAACCTTTTTTGTAGTGTAATATCATTTTCTTTAAATACAGGATGGTTCATCAAGGGTTCTATAGTATCTTTTATGATGCTGATTTCCTTGTCCAAAATAACTAATTTCTTTTGATGTTGGGATATAATGAGTTTCATGAGTTCCTGCGATGCATTGTCTAGGATATTATCCCATGAACTCATGAACGCCATATCATCAAGATCAAAAGATGGTTTTTTCTTAAATCTTAAACCTCTTGGGATAAGTTTGTTGGCTATATATTGATCTAAAAAAAGTGTATCTAGCCATTTCCTTGTATCCTTAAATAACAAAGCTTCCAATTTGGTAAATTCCCTATTCAAAATTTCTCTTTCACTCAATTGCATGGAATTTGCTTGTGGAAGAGAGAAATCCAATTTTAAATTTCTTAGTTGTCTTCTAGTGAAGACATTGGAGTTTGTACCCTCCATTTCACAATATAAGATGCAGCCTCAGGTTTTATGAACAGAGATATGCAAAAACAAGAATAAAAACCGGGCGCTTCTTAAACTAAAAATGAAACAATATCTGGTCTATATAGTGCAAGTGACAGTGATATGTAAATTTTGAATATATATCATATAATATGATAAATGACCTCCACCAATAAAAGTGAATACAAAAGTGAATACAATAGTGGTGTGAAATACAACAAATAAAAAGCAGCTCTACACCCTTTAAACGGACTGTCCAGGTCCAGGTAGATCTTTGGTAGGTTGGTAATTTGAGCGGAGCGCTGTGTGTCTCATGAACATGAAAGAAAAAAGTATATAATGGTGCAGATAGTATAAACAAATGAAGTCTCAAGGTAACTCTGCAATGGTGGTACTCACAATTGACAATGTCAATATAAGGCGTATCAGAGACACTTCTCTCTCTGATAGGAGCCCTTTAATGGATTCCCCCTCAGAGTGGTGTCTTGATAACGTGTCAGGAAGCTTGTTTGTGGTCAGGGTTTTTACTCCCAAGGTTTATATAGAAAAGAGAGAACGCACAATAGTACAGTATGGTCTAAATAATGTATTAGCAGCAATGAATAGACATATGCATAATGCACTCACATTTCCAATATGTTTTACGTTCGAGGGAGAGGACAGCTGGTTGTAGAGAGTGCCGGTATCTCCAGGAGCGGTGGAACACTTCCGCATGCGTCACATGTATCCGCGTCACGTCCTGTGACGTCTCGGGTTGGGGCGGAAGAAGCTGCCCTGTGTGTCCGTCTCCGTGCCAGCACCTAGCTCCAAGGATCTCCCCAGCTCAGTCACCTCCCACAGCAGATCGATTCTACGCGTTTCGCTGTGGCTTCTTCAGGAATCGGATTGATGAACCCCATGTGTCCCTCCTTATATTTATAGTCCATGATCAAATACAGATGGCCAATCAGGGGGTACAATACAATAATTGCCAATCAGTATGTGTTTTATAGCATTTAGCTAAGGAGGTATATTACAATAACACAATACAATAATAGATATAATAAATACAAACAGGCTTTCATTTGCTAATACAATCAAAAAATCATTATAATATGTACACTCAAATAACTTAATATACTTTAATATGGTTTAATCAAATATAGAATAATAAGAATAAATAAAAATATATATATGATAATATAATATAAGCGGCGCAGGAGGAGGTGGAAGTCTGAATAGGATGAGGAAGATAAACAAAATTAGATATACATATATTACACTAAAATTAACAATTCATTGTTAAAATTGCTATACTAAAATATTCAGAGCACTAAAAACAACTGAGATGTGTTAAAAATGAAACTTATTAAGAAATTTATATCAAGAAGGCACCAATGTCTATATCAACATTAAGACCCTTTGGATTGAGGGTCTGCATTTTATGAATCCAAAAGGTTTCCCTTTTTGCTAATGTATTTAATCTATTGCCCCCTCTCCAATGTATCGGGACATGCTCTATACCTTTAAAAGTTAAAAATTTGGGATTGGATTGGTGATATAAATTAAAATGCTTAGAGACATTGGGGCCTATGCAGAGTCGTCCGAATACATGCCATTCGGCATGTATTCGGCAGAATTTGCTTCCCGTATGCACAGAGGCTTCCTTGAGTGGCGAAATTTGAAATTTTCGCCAGGAGATTTGCTAGGCGGCAGCATCCCGCCAATGTGTTGGCGAGAAGCGTGTTTTTTTTAAATTTCGCCATGTTTCTAGGTTCGGCATATGCAGGAAAGGGCAAAGTGTGGTATTCGGCATGTGTGCTTGAATTCTCAGCGCTGAAGTCGCCAATTGTGCGCGCCAGGAAAAAACGGCAGTAGCCGTCCAGTTCACTGGAAAGTGCTGTCAGTTAGTAAGGGGAAGCGGAGGAGCGGTCACGTGACCGCTCCCATCCAATGGGTCTGCAGCCGGTTCCCTACAGAGACGTCATTGCCAGACAGAAGGTGGGGTGTGTGTGTGTGATGCCCCGATCGCTGTCTCCCTTCTGCCCTGGTCCCTGCCCCCCTTCTGCCCTGGTCCCTGCCCCCCTTCTGCTCCGGTCCCTGCCCCCCTTCTGCTCCGGTCCCTGTCTCCTGTGTGTGTGTGTGTGCATTGTGTGCCTTGTGTGTGTGTGTGTTTGCATTGTGTGTGTGTATGTGCATGCATGCATGTGTGTGTATGTGTGCATGTGTGTGCATGTGTGTGTGTATGTGTGCATGTGTGTGTATGCATGTGTGTGTATGCATGTATGCATGTGTGTGTATGTGTACTGCTGCCGAGTGCGGGGCTTCAGATCGCGATCAGCTGCTGTGTTTGGGGGGAGGGAGGGTCAGTATTGCTGCCGAGTGCAGGGCTTCACATTGCGATCAGCTGCTGGGCTTGGGGGGAGGGGGAGGGGGGGGGGGTCAGTAGTGCTGCCGAGTGCAGGGCTTCACATTGCGATCAGCTGCTGGGCTTGGGGGGAGGGCATCACGCTGTCACAAACCTTTGCCTTTGTGTATCAGTGCCTGTAAATGTGTGTATACAGTATCGTGTGTCTGTCTATCAGTGTATATTCCTGTGTGTCTGTCTATCACTGTGTATTATTGTGTATCTGTCTGAGTATCAGTATGTATTGCTGTGTGTCTGTCTATCAGTATGTACACTGTCTGTCACTGAATGTCTATGACTGTAGCTAATAAAAATTGTAAAAGTGTAAAGAGAAGGTTTTTTTTTTCAGTATCTGCAGCTTCACAGTGCTTCTACCACTTTAACAGAGAGACGCACGCTGTTTCTCTGGTATGTAACTATGCAGAAGCCGTCACTAAGACGCTGTGCCAGGAATGTGGTGTTTACTTTAGAAATTTCCCACCCACTTGAATTGAAGTCTTGAGAGACTCACGAGCGGGACTTTCACCCGCAGTGACTGAAAATATAGCCAGATGTAAGTAGCTCAGTCTGAAATGGCGCGATTAACACTCGCCAATCATACACTTTGAGACTTGATTGACGATTTGTCCTTTCTGAATCAGGCTCAATAAATACGCCACAATGTTGAACTTTTACAAGAATGGCAATTTATTTTGCCGTTCCTCTCTGCATAGGCCCCATTGTGTGTTAATATACCCTTCTTGATATTTAAAAGATGCTCTAAAATCCGTACTTTAAGAGGCCTTGAGGTACGACCTATATATTGGAGACCGCAAGGACACTCTAAAATATAGATAACGAAATCTGTTTTACAATTTATATACCCCTCAATTTTAAAAATTTCACCAGTGATATTTGATTTGAAACTGATTTTGTCTTTATCTTTATTAATACATGCTTTGCATGTATAACAGCCATAGAAGCCTTTGGGTTTATCTAGCCATGAGTGTGTCTCTTCAGATTTCTTTCTAAAGAATGTGGTTGGTGCTAGCCTACTCTTAAGATTGGGTGCTTTTTTAAAAATGACAACAGGTTTATCTGGTATATGGTCTTTTAAAACTACGTCATTCTTTAAAATATGCCAGTGTCTTCCTATAATCTGCTTGATTTGTGATGCTTCTCTATTGTATTGTGTGAGGAAAGCCACATTAAAATTTGTGTTTTGTGTTGTATTTTTTCTTTCTTTTGTACTTAATATTTCTTTACGGTCTATATCTTCCGCTCTCATGACAGCTTTATTTATAGTCTTCTGATTGTATTTTCTTTCTTTAAATTTATTTAGAAGGATCTCTGATTGTTCGTGATATACATTATCTTCTGTGCAATTTCTTTTGATTCGTCTTAGCTGTCCATATGGGATATTACGAATCCATTCTGGATTGTGGCAGCTGCTCTCTAGTATGAAGTTATTACTATCTACCTTTTTAAAAAAGGTTTTGGTTTTTATTGTATCATTTTCCACATAGATTGATAGATCTAGAAATTCTAACTCTTCTTTACTCCAATTGGTAGTAAATTTGAGATTTCTTGTATTTTCTCCCATATGTGTGAAAAAAACTTCAAGTTCCTCTATGCTGCCTCTCCATATGAACAGGATATCATCTATGAAACGATTCCATGAGACCAAGTTTGCACCAAATTTCTGGTTGGACCAGATGTAATCGTCCTCCCAGACTCCCATAAAGAGGTTCGCATAACTTGGTGCAAACTTGGTCCCCATTGCGGTTCCTTGTTTTTGCAAATAATATCTATTATTAAACCAGAAATAATTTTTCTCCAGAATGAAGGATATAGATTCAAGCAAAAAGTTGATCTGTTCATCCTTCATCTCAATATCCTTTCTTAATATACTGTCAATAGCTTTTAACCCATCTGAGTGTACAATGGAAGTGTAAAGGGATGTGACATCCGCTGTTACTAAAATGTATTCCTCACTCCATTTGATATTATCTAAAATGTTTATCACATCTGTTGTATCTTTTATATAGGATTTAAGAGAACTGACATATTTTTGTAGATGACAGTCAATATAGTGTGATAAATTACTTGTTAAAGACTCTATACCTGATATAATTGGTCGGCCTGGTGGGTTTATTGGATCCTTATGTATCTTAGGGAGAAGGTAGAATAACGGGAGTTTTGCATTTTCATTCCAGAGATATTTGTATTCTCCTTCATTTAGAATTCCCTGTTCTTTTCCTTTAATTAATAATGTTTTCAGGTCGTTGGAGAAACGCTTTGTTGGATTATCCTTTAATACTAAATATGTGCTTGTATCTCCTAAAATTCTATTGGCTTCTCCCTCATAATAAATACGATCCATAATAACAACTCCCCCACCTTTATCTGCCTGTTTAATAACAATATTTTCATTCACAGTTAAGTCTTCTAATGCTTCCCTTTCTTTTTTTGTTAAATTATGTTTAAATTTTGTAGGCTGTTGTGTCAAAAGATTAAAATCATTGAGTACCATTTGATAAAATACTTCTAAAAAATTACCTTTTTCATGACTAGGGTAAAAAGTAGATTTTGGTTTCAGTGCAGTATGTTTAAAATTGTCATTGGTTCTATTTAGGGGTAATTGTCCGTTTGTATTACTAATTTCTCTCTTTATTGATGTTTGATTTAAAAAATGTCTTTGTACGGTGAGTTTCCTTAAAAATAAATTGGCATCAATAAAAAGTTTAAAATTATTTGGACCAACAGTGGGTGCAAACGTGAGACCCTTTGAAATAACATTCTGTTGAAATTCGGTTAAAATTAATTTGCTCAAATTAAAAATGTTCTTTGTGTTTTTATTGTCAATTTTATTTAATATGTTTCGTCGTCTTCCTCTTCCTCCTCCTCTTTTTCCTCTATTCTTCTCTTTTTTATTTCCACAGGGGATTTGTCTACCTCTAGTGGAGAGAAGCGATTCTGTGTTGCCCAAAAATCTGTGGACCTCCCTATCCCTAAAAAATTGGCCTGTGCTGGTTCTGAGATGTTGTGTCGTTCATATATTCAGTATATATAGGGATTTCCGCACCCCTAGTATATACCCCTAGTATATATAACACTTAGGGAAATGACTGATACTAGGCTCAATTGACCAGAAGAGACTGACAGGGTGTACTCTCAGAAAGCTGCAATCAGCTGGAGTTACTCAATACAGTGTGACACCAATAGTGTACATTGTTCTAATGGTGTCTAAGGTTGGAACAAGGGTAGCAAAAATAGTGTACACTTATGCATCTATTGTCAGTAAGTGACTCTAATGTTAGCGGGAGACGTATGGAACGAGATATACCGTTATTCCCCTTGATAGGTAGCTGCTTACATTAATAGCCACCCGCAGATGTAGTGCCTAATACTATGAAATCACTACATGTAAGGCAGTATAACCGGCATAGTGAACAAGCAAGTCAGAGACAGTATCTGATACTACCCGTTCCGCCGAGTAGATGTCGAGTAACGCGGTACACCAGAGCTCCTGGCATCATCCTGGTCGCCCCCACCTACGTCAAAGAGATGACGTCACATAAAACCGACGGGCCGTTTCGCATAGGAGACTATGCTTTGTCAGGGCTTAAAGTGGTAAGGAGACTCACTTCACTAATTCCTTAAGTACCCGTTTACATAATTGGAAGTGGATGGTCCCCTGATAATGAACTCCTTATCAGCCTCCTATTATGGATGCTTAGTGTATTGTGATCCTCACAAGGAGGTTTCAACCAACTGCATTGTTTTGCTGCGCTGTATGAACCTTGCAGATCGCTGCAAAATCTATAATCAAAGTGAATAATGTGGGAAGGACCCGTATTTTACCACAGACCCCCAGTTATCCAGCACATAATTACATGAAATTAATGTTTCAGCAAACCGAATGTTATCTTATTGTATCAGTTTGAATGTGAGCACGGTTGGAGTGTGGTATATCAGGTGCTGAATCAATTGTTGAGAGGTTAAGTGAATCACGTGGAAATGTAAACCCCTATATAGAATCAAGAGAACAGTATGATTCCTTAAGATTATACGACTCCATGATGAACGTCTCTATGATGAACCATAGTAGAGTCCTAGATCTCAGACAGCGAAACATTCACACTGATATGGATAGATGTGATATTTAATAAATGTTCGTTACATGCATAGAGGGATTCATATTTGTAAGGTGTAGGAGAGTAAACCCCTACATGGAACCACCTCTAAAAGTCAATGTGGTTCCAAAGGAGTATATGACTCCATTATAAAACAAACATAAATCCCTGGATCCCATACACCGAGCTATACAATAAACCCCCATATTGGGCATGTGATGTCTGACATTAGTGTAGCATGACAAAACAGAGGTGATCTAATGCTGTCAGTTTAATTGTGAGCTTAGTTGGTGTACATGGGACTGGAACATATAGATACATATATGGAGGTGGAGGTAGGGTAGGAACCCCTATATAGAATCACCTCTAAGGATCAAATCATAGAGGGATATACATTAATGGAGTGTGAATGGTGTAGGAGTGTAAACCCCTACATGGAACCACCTCTAAAAGTCAATATGGTTCCAATAGAGTATATGACTAAATTAAAAATAAATCCCCGGATCCCATATAGCAAACTATTTACATTCTGGTGAAAGTAGGTAGTGTGGATGGTTTGTTACACTATGTACAGAGGGGGGTTCATAAGAGTGGACTATACATGAACCCTTCATTATGGTTCCAATGGAGTATATGACTCAATTAAAAGTGGATCCCCGGATCCCATATAGCGAGCTATTCACATTCTGGTGGAGGTAGGTAGTGTGGATAATTTGTTCCACAATATACAGAGAGGGGTTCATAAGAATGGAGTATAAATGAACCCCTCATTAAGACCATCTGGATACAGGGTTTTCAACGTGTAAATCCACCTACACTCTGTTTGCATTAAATGGCGATCCCAGTCACCCTTCCTTGGTCCCCGTCTCACATGTTCGATACCACAAAAGGTTAATGCTGTTAGATCACCATCATGGGCCACATTGACGTGTTTTGCCACAGGTAGGTCTTTACTGTTTCTAATGGACCCTATGTGCTCAAGGATCCGTATTTTGAGTTGTCTGTGGGTTTTACCCACGTATCTTTTTCCACATTTACATGAGATCAAATAGATCACCCCTGTTGTGAGGCAATTTATGTACTCCCTAATGTAATATGTTTTGCATTTTGGGCCCAAGAAGGTCTTAGTTCTGGGCATATAGGTACACGCCTTACATTTGCCGCACGGGAAGGAGCCAATGGGTTTGGTATCTCCTAGCCAAGTTCTTGGTTGGTCCCCACGATAGTGACTATGCACTATAGTGTCTTGGAGATTGAGGGCTCTTCTACAAGTCATGGTGGGATTCTCCTTGAGTACTTGTTTGAGGTCCCCATCCTCCATTAGAACATGCCAATGCTTGGAGAAAATGTTCCTGATGTTGCTCCATTGGTTATTATATGTACCAATGTACCTAATGATGTGTTTGTCAGTATCATGATTTGGTCTTTGTCCTGTCACTAGCAATTGTTCTCTTGACACTTTTCTAGCCTTTTGATAGGCCTTTTTGATGGACCCCTTGCTATATCCTCTTTGCAGAAAGCGTGTGGTCATATCTGTAGCTTGATGATCAAACTCCTCTATATTGGAACAGTTCCGCCGTAATCTTTGGAACTGTCCGATAGGGATGCTGTTATCATGTATCTGGGATGGTGGCTGTCCGCTACCAGAAGGCTATTGGTGGATGTCGCCTTCCGAAAGATCGTCGTTTCTAAAGTCCCGTCATGTTTCTTACTTATGGTTAGGTCTAGAAAGTTGATCTTGTGTCTACTTCGTAAGTAAGTTTCAGGTTATGATTGTTGTTATTGAGGACCCTTATGAATTCACCAAGAACTGTCTCTGTTCCACTCCACAACAGTATGACGTCGTCTATATAGCGGGCCCATATGACTATGTGGCCCGTATATTTATCCAGAGCCTCGCTGAAGACCACGGTTTCCTCCCACCAGCCTAGATATAAATTGGCATAGGTAGGAGCACATGTGGTCCCCATCGCGGTGCCCTGGATCTGGTGGTATATTTTTTGGTCAAACAAAAAGAAGTTCTTAGTAAGTACAAAGTGTAGTAGCTGTAAAGTGAATTCATTATGTAGTTCAAAATTCCTTCCCCTTGATCGCAGGAAGTGTGATACCGACTGCATACCGTATTGATGTGGAATACTGGTATACAGTCCCTCAACATCAAGGCCCACCAGTAGGGTATATGGCTCTACTGCGATCCCCTCCAATCTTAATAACACATCCTTGGTGTCCCTAAGGAAGGAGGGAAGTGAATTGACAAATGGACGTAGTACCACATCCAGGTACTGACTGGCGTGAGATGTTAAATTACCAATTCCCGAAATGATAGGTCTCCCCGGGGGGGGGGTGATCTACCTTTGTGTAGTTTAGGTAAGTGGTATAATGTTGCTAGTTGAGGATTGGCAATAAATAGGAAATCAAATTCCTGTTTAGAGATAACATTGTTCGACAGTCCTTCTGATAATATGTTTTTGAGCTCTATAGAGAAGGCCAGTGTTGGGTCATTAGGTAGGATCGTATAGCATGTGATGTCACTTAGAAGGCGGACACATTCATGCAGGTATGCCCCTTTATCGAGGATTACAATATTCCCCCCTTTGTCTGAGGGCTTGATGACATTAGATGTTTCACTCTGTAAATCCTTAAGGGCTATGCATTCTAAGTTAGACAGATTGCTAGGGCCAGTATATTGGGATAGTTTCTCAATGTCTGCTGTGACCAGTTTCGAGAAGACATCCACATTGGTACTTGTCTCTATGGGTGGAGTAAATTTAGACTGATTTCTAAAGTCAGAGAATGGTCCCTTGCCAGGTTCTCTATCATTTTCTTCCAAGAGACTGTTCATAGCTCTCAGACAGGAAAAATCTGCTACATCAAAGTTTTCTAGTGGTGTGTTACGGTATTGATGTCTATTTCGTCTTGCAAAAAATTTGTGTAATAACAATTTGCGTGTAAATAGATGTACATCTTTAATGCATCCAAAAGTATCTAGATGGTTAGTGGGTGTAAAGGATAGGCCTTTTGACAGGATGCTAGTGTGTGTAGGACTGAAAAGACTTTATAAACTGATTGAATCTTTTCTTCCCGAATGACACGCATATACGTTGTATTCATTGCGAATGCGCGTACCATACGGGAAAAAAAGTATTTGTTTGTGTAAATTAACGTGTCTCTTTTACCTTTTTGGCTGCTTCTGATCATATTACAGAGATTGCGCTGTGAAGATCACAATATGCTGGAACACAGTTCTGTAAGAAGGTAAGATCTATTTACTGATATACGTGGCAATATTTTGAACCGTGCTGTGCAATGGCGGTTGAAATCAGAGATATTCGTGCACAGCCCTTAAATGACAGTCGAGTATGTGTACGCCCCTTTGTGAAACTAAAATAATTGTAAACATAACAAAATAATTAGATATGCAGAAATGCAGTACATATCTTAATTAGTGTAGTTTGCATATGGCTACATAATGTTATGTGCCTGATGAATATTGGTTACTCTGTTGTAGAAATGGCAAGCAAAGCAGCATGTTACATGTCATTATGTCACATTATGCAGACTATTTACTGTTGTTTATCATTGTGTATGTAACATGTTTGTGGTACTAGCATGTCAACAAACGAAACCTTAGGAAATAAAGCCAGTCCTCGGTTATCCGACACAATGCGTAGGTCCAAATGGAGTTGTAAAGCTAAACGTCTTAAAGCAAAACACGCTTTCTCATAGCAACACTGTTAAAAGTAAAGGTTGCGGTTTTTTTTTCCCCCTTAATAATTTTGTATATACTCCTAATATCGTACCAGAATAATAAAAGATGAAACACATACACATTATATTGTGTGTGTGTAAAGAAATATATATTAGTGTGTGTAAAGAAATTATTATTGACATATCTTCTTGTTATGCAGTAAGCATTTTGTGGTTAGATGTAACATTAATGTTGTTAATGAAATGATTGACGTTTAGTACATAGGTACATTATACCAACCATGTGTTTAGATGCATCATTAAGTAACTATGTAACCGATATATTACTTACATTAATATTATATATCTACTTCTTTCACAGATGTTCACAGCTCCGTTCAAGATAATGTGAATGCATGTATCCAAAGACCGAGCAACTGAGAGCTTTTGGCCACATGCCAAAGACATCACATGGCCAGTCATGCTATGATACCACAAACTGAACATGCACACATTTATATATCGTAGTTAATCATAGATTATCGCTTTTTAAAAAAATAAACATTAAATACATAATGTAGGCTTTTTGATACTAACTTTCAATGTGTGTTAACATTCCAATAAACTTTAACATGACATCTTTTGTTATTGCTCCTTTTTTATCAATGGGACGCAGATTACAGTGACATCATTCAAGTATAAAAAAAAAATTGTATATGTTGCCTGAAGAAACACACATGTACTTGTGTTCAAAATGTATTGTTAAAAGTTTTACTTGAACTATTGTAGAAAACATTAACATAAAATATGAATCTGGAAATGTGTGCTTTAAAATTAAACATTAATAATGATAGGGATACATGGCAGCTTAATGATAGAAGAGATCAACATCTCCTTTGCTTATACTCATGCAGACACTAATTATGTATGTAGTCATACTTACATACGTGACAATCATAATATGAAGTAAGGAATGTGAAGCATAACAATTCTGTAAACCTTTAATAACACTTTAATTATTTCTTAGTTGATCATGATGTTGAAAGTATGAGCCAAAATACATACAGTATATAATCATTTATAGTAGTTCAGTTGTAAGGTAACACTATGCAGAGTATTGAATACAGCATTTGTTTTTCACTTAATGCACAATATTTTGCATGTAACGATGCACACATTGTATAGTTGGTTTGAAAGAAGATTAATACAAGAATAGTGGTGTTAAAAATAAACATACCGTAGGCAGCCGAAGTTCTGCCTACATTCCTTAGAAAATTTGCAGTTCGTTGGAGAGAGCAGCATCCTAAGATTATACACACAATGCAATGTTACACACACAACGAGATGATGACAGATTATATGATATGTATTGTTAAAACTTACATGTGAAAAAATTAGCAATTAAGGACCTGCGAGTCTCCACCCCACTGGCTGTATGGTCCCTAACCCCTGCAGGAGGCACAAGAGGATCCTCTTCTAAATCATCACGAATGTTGCCTTGAAGATTGTGACGTAGTGCTATGTTGTGCAGAATGCAACAACAAATCACTATGTCACCAACCTTCGCTGGCGAATACTGTAGCGCACCACCAGATCTATCAAGACACCTAAAACGACTTTTCAACACTCCAAATGTCCTCACGATCACCGAGCGTGTGGATATGTGTGCGGCATTATATCGTTCCTGTGCAGGGGTTTGAGTATTACCCAGTGGGGTCAGAAGCCAAGGGCGGCTACCATATCCTGAGTCGCCGATAAGAGAGTCAAATGACATAAAGGTTAAAAGATGTAAGTAAATTCCAAACATTGTGTATTGCCTTTTCATAATACATGACAGTGAATAATATAGAACACATGCCATAACAATGAAATCCTGATCTACCATTACGATGCATGACATGGATTACATATAGAAGTTAACAACAATGAATGATTTGATGTTAATTAGAATCTTAGCAACACACAATGAAACATTAATCTGGACATTAAATGTAGTTGTAAGTGCAGTTTATGTAACATTGACTGACCCAGTGGCCAACCTTCCTCGAATTCCCCCACTTCAAATTTGCGAAACCATAACGAGTTTTTTAAATATGTGAATCGTGGCAGGCACCTGGAAAGTGAGCTACCACACTCAGAATGTTCATGTATGCGTCACATACGACTTGCACATTGAGCGAGTGGTAATTTTTCCTGTTCCAAAAATCCCTTTCCTCTTCACGTAGCGGGGTCAGCGCAACATGTGTGCAATCTATAGCACCCATCACATTGGGTAGCCCAGCTACATTATAAAATGCAGTCTTCAGTGCCTGCCACTCTGTTTGCTCACTAGAAAAATGTATATAATCACTAGCGTGTCGAGTCAGTGCACATAGAAACTGGCTAAAGGTCCGAGAGAATGCCGACTGCGAGACCCCGCCTACTATGCCCACAGTTGTCTGAAATGAGCCCGAAGCAAGAAAATGTAAGGAGCTCAGCATTTTAACAAGGCCAGGCACTGCATGACTCCTGTCTGTTGTTGGCTCAAAATCTTCTCTTAAAACTTCAAACAGTTCCAAGATTGCCGCTGAGCTCAATCTGTAATGCCTGATAATTTCTTTCTCCGTCAAGCCCTCTAGGGAGGTTCTTTGTCTAAAATTGCGGGGGGCTATATGTCTCACAACACGGATCTCCCTCTCTCTCCTCTCTCTCCTCTCTCTCCTCTCTCTCCTCTCTCTCCTCTCTCTCCTCTCTCTCCTCTCTCTCCTCTCTCTCCTAACTCTCCTCTCTCTCCTCTCTCTCCCCTCTCTCCTCTCTCTCATCTCCAACATAATCTCCCTCCTCCTCCTCGCACAAAAAATCAGAAAAGCACAATCTGGTGGCGGTTCCATGTCGTCGTGGTAGGTAAGTGCCTTCTTCTATCCTTTAAATAGGCAGACTAATTAGTCAAATGATTATAAATGATGACACGTGTCTTGGTTAGTATTGTGAACATATTAAATTTACTAATTGTACAATTAATTGTATTGTGATTTCGATGTGTTACACACATAATGAAATGTGATGTCATCATCAATTATGCACCATTCGAAAATAAACAATGTAAACGATGCTGCGACACAATATTACTAATTGACACAAAATAATAACTAAAACCAGAGACAGAACATAAAACACAGACTGAGCTCAGTTTTAGCACATCCAGTGAAACTCATACACGGTACAGTGCCTAAATATATATGTATAAATATCTATTAAGTAAAATGGTCTTTTAGTTTAACATTTTTGGCCAAAATTGTTGTAAGCCCCTGAGCCAACTGCACGGCAGACTACAACTCTATTATTACATTTGTCACAAACATGTTGAGTCATGAACGTAATACATCTCTATAAATAATGTTTTGTTACTGTAAAGCTGTTTTAGAAGGGTGGATTATTGGCAATATGTTTGTTTGGTGATGACGGGAGTATTGCCCTTTAAATTAACCCCCTGCTAACGTTTGCTGGAACACTATAAAGTTTACAAGATACATGTAATTACATTGATAAACAAATACAAGGAAACATGTGGTGACCTTTAATGTAAATTGTTGACTATCATGTCTGGGGGATACAGATATATTCACGCCAACATCCGTGGACCCCCAGACTGCTTGGAGGACCACCCATGTACCCCTCAGAGTATATGTTGTTTCTTTCTCCATCTGAATGTATGTTAAACAATGAAAGACAGAATTATGCATATGTTGATGATAATATTATTTTATTACACTACAATACTGTACTGTATGTGTTATGTGTTTGTATTAATTGGTATGGTTAGTTGTCATTGGGTCTGGCACACGATTGGTCACGCATGCAAACAGGGAACCACGAACTCTTATGGACCCCCCAACACATCCGGGACCCCCGCGGGGATACCTGTGCGACCCCTCGGGGACCCCCGCGGGGTCAGCCGCGATCCCCGGCCTCCCTCGGGGACCCCTGCAGGGTCAGCCGGGTACCCCCACCTATGGACCCCCGCAGGGTCAGCCGGGGATAGCCGCGTGACCCCCAACCTCTCTCGGGGACCCCCGCGGGGTCAGCCGGGGACACCCGCCGGCCTGTTGTATGAGTTTTGCGCATACAAAAAAAAAAAGTCAGAATTTTTTCTAAGTCCAGATTTATTTTCGTCTACTCTGACCTGACGTGATCTGATCAACGCAACTTTCGCGTTTGCTAAGGTTGCGTTGCTTAGTGCATCCCGCTTAAGGGCAGAATTTCACGCAAACAGTACTATGACATGAAAGAACTTAGTAATTTGTAAGGCTGAAATATAGTGATTTAAAGGCAATCGTTAATACATAGTTCAAATATTCACCGTAGTTTCTTTTCTGCTATAAACGCAGCAAATAATTTTACATGTCATTATGTAAATTACTGTATATTCCTGGTTGTTATTTAATTGATACACTAATACAATTGCTACCACATTAAGACATATGTGGCCCTGTGTAAGTCTATAAATATGTATTTAAAAAAAAATGGGAGACAGATGATGAGATCTCTCATCCAAAAAAATAACAATTTAAGATATATATATATATCTTAAATTGTTATTTTTTTTATCAAATTGTTATTTGTTATATATATAATAGGGATGCCTCGCTCTAAACCTTTGTGTTTGATAAATGGTTTCGGTCGCGTGCTGCCAGGGATAATGACTTAGACAAAAGGGATGTGTGTGTAAAGAGCACACACAAAGATCCCCACTAGGGCGCACCACAGACCTGAGTAGAATTAAATCATGGTCCTTTAGTGCGCAGACACGTACAACATATATAAGTTTATTGAATCACTAAATAAAAACTTTAAAATAATGAGGTCCCTAGTGCTTCTATAGTGCCAGTACCTATT
Organism: Ascaphus truei; assembly: GCF_040206685.1. Classification (NCBI taxonomy): domain Eukaryota; kingdom Metazoa; phylum Chordata; class Amphibia; order Anura; family Ascaphidae; genus Ascaphus; species Ascaphus truei. The sequence goes on from NC_134483.1 coordinate 432,820,845, forward strand.
TACAGGCTCTGTGTCAGACCAGGAGGTATATGCGGGGATAGTACATACTAGACTCTGGTGTTTCACCCTTATAAGATTCGACTCCTCTTCGATAATTCCCTGGGTGAGGTATTAATATACCTATGTAATTGATGCTTATTATAGAGATGCCTGCTACATCCCTCCGTCTTGTGTTTAGAATGGGTATGCAGGGTCTCAAGCAAGGGGGAAACAGTGACTAATGTGTTGGTAGTGTAATTAGTCACAGAGTACACTGATGCCCTGTGTGGTATATATGCTTGCTCATGAACAGCTAACTGTGATAGATATGGTGTTTATAGTCACATGTATGCATATTGCACCTCAGGTTATAGTAACCGATGTGACTGTACGTTCATAAAGATAGTAGTTCCACATAGATGGAAAGATACATCGGTATGTATGTCCACTCTACATGGATTCTATCCAGTACATCCGTGTGTCTGGAGTAAAAGGGTTACCCACTTGATAGTGGCACTCTTAATAGTGCACGATGAGATGTGCTGAGACTAAACCCACTAAACTTGCTAGTTCAGTCCAAATATACTCTTAAATAGAGTCTCTGCGCAATGACTAATAGTCAAACCCCACATATGTATGGGTGGATAATTATATAAAGGGTTGCCCTATGTGTCACAATTAGTGGACTGTGACTATATCATACTACTGTCAGTATGTTGTTCATGTACATATCGATGTTTCATATGGCAGACATATATATCCAGTGCAGCTGGAGATGTATTAGTATACAACGTTTAGTTCAATAATTGAGCGTTGTGTGACAAGGTTTTTATTGCTTCGTGGGTCCCTGGTAGACCGTGTAGTTTGGGACTATGTCAGCTATTAGTTAGGTGAAGCCCGCTGAGACACCAGCAAATGTTAGCTGTTTACACGATCATAGCACTGTAATTGTTGTGGCATCAGGGCAGATTCTGTGCATTGTACCCTAGATCATAGTAACGCCCAGACAATCGTGAGTAATCGGATTTACAGTTATATCCTGTTGTGCTCGGGCGGTATATCATTAGTTTAAATGCGCAACTTGGGATTGTCACGTGGATAACACCGCTCGTAGGATCTTATGAGTCTGGAGACCGGAACAGTAGCACAATTGCACATAACCCGTATAGGTCCTTGCTGAAAGTATATAGCACTAGGGCAGCTTCATACTATATCACCAATGTACACCATAGCATTAAAAACCCGACATGACGTCCGTTTCGTCGCCTACTGCGACTTCATCTGTAGGCATATCGTGCACTTAGGTTAACATGTTCCTGTGCGTCTGGTGGTGCCAGGTAACATGTTAACCTAAGTGCACGATATGCCTACTTTTGTCTTCACTGATGTACGCAGATATCATACCTTTTAATATATATTAATTGATTTGAACTTACTTCACCATTTGCGTCTGCGCTTGTTTTCTTTTGTTTCAGTTCTAGGAGTGATTTCTCACTCCTATATCAACAGCTGCAGACCTTTTACCTTCCAAGGTTGTGTTATATTTATATCACTTAGGTGTATATGGGTTATATTCCCTTATTGCAATAGAGGGTTTCTTTGGACACTTAAAATCTGTTTTTTTGTCTGTATCCGGCAGAAGACTGCTGTGTAACTGTTACTGCAGAGTGTAGTAATAAACCTGTTCCTGTTTTGCAATATACCTCCTGCCTGGTGCGTGACCTTACTGGGGGGAGAGGTAATAAGTTCTACCGTGGAAGATCACCTTAAGTTCCTGGAGTCTACGGCAGATGTTAGGTGCTGCACTGCTAAGCAAATTTGTGGGGTATGAACCCCAGAAGCCTGTTCCTGTGTCCCCAATACCATTGGCGGATGATTCAGCCCTTCCATTGCCAGCAGTTATATTCACCATACACCCTGTAATGGCCCTTATATGTGGTTGGGTGGCGGAAACACATGTTGATGGGAAGGTATCCAATATATGTATATATTTTTAAACAGAAATATGACATGACTGGCTTTATCATTGACAAAGTAACCTTACTATGTCACATGCTAATATTTACAGCATAGCACACGAAGCATACTATATTAATGACATATGCAGCTCAAAATGTAATTATTTCCTTATGTGTTCATATGCTGAGATAAGTAACAATATTTTTCAGTTATATTTCTAGACAGGGCCATCAGCCACCACTGCTGAAGGTGAGATCAAAAACATAATTAAATATTCTCATGCACATTCTGTTATGACCCCAGTCTCACATAGGTATGTCAACTGTTGCACACAGTGCTTCCCTTCACTGTCATGGAGTCAGGTTGTTGGCACGTAGTCATCAGAGGTCTTACCAAACATTCACAGACCTGTTATCTCTGCAAGATACAACATTTCCTACGGTGAAATAACATAAATGAGGGGTGTTGGTGTACTATGATCAAAGTTAGGAGCAGTCATTCATCCAAAATAGTATTTAGCCTAGCATACTAGTGTAAAAATGGGGCCTACATGCACACCAGATCTGTGTCCAGTATAGTTTAGTCTCAATAGGCCAGTGAACCTTGTACTCTTGTGTTTTGGATAAGTGGAACACAACGGCAGCATTTAATGTAGCATTAATGTGTGAATTCTAATGTGTTTTTCCAGAATCTCTTTTACTATAAAACATTTGCACACAAATAAATTAGCAGCTGATTCTGTGATGTTAGTGTTAATGGCATATGAACATGTACATAAAAAGTTGTGTATGTTACATAATCATATATATTTATTGTTAAGCAGAGAATACAGTACAATGCATAACAATATCAATGTAAAAGCAAAATCATGACAATACCACATAATTATTTAGTCATTATTGTAACGGGAGACCAAGCAATTACACCTTTAGACCGGGATCATTCATTGAGCAAAACCGAGAAGTAAAATAAATGGTCATTTATTCCATTGAAACAGACGTACACACAGTGGATTACAATTATACAGGGGGAAACACACTTCCTGGGGGATCTGGACTAAAAAGCTAACCTTTCCTAACTCAGATAGTCCTTAAAACAAAGTCTTTAGGTGACCGGGATGCATCCTCAAAAGTCCTGGAACTCAGCTCGGCATGCGTTACCAGACGCAACCGCTGTATCTTCTCCGGAGATGCCAAAATCATTTTACTGGGAGATAGTACCAAACATCCTGGAACTCTTTTCAGCTTGTAGTTCCAGCCGTGACTGCTACGTTCTATTTTGAGAACTTGGCCCCGAAAACTGGGACTTAGAAAATGTCTCGCCTTAAAATTTCTGAAGCCGGCTCGCGTCTATTTCTTTCACAGCATCTTTTAGTCAATTCAAATCTGCCGCTGGTGTCTTGGTGCTTAAAATCTCTCGACCTGATTGGCTGCTAGGTTTCTTATAGGAGTTTGAGTCCCATTCACAAAACTTTACAGCCAATCACCGCGTGGGAATTTTCTTACCAGCCTATCACAGAGTTGCCGGTACTCTGAAGCCGTTCGGGCACGGATTTCAATTCTGCTAAGGTGTATGCGCCAACCTGGCACCTCTGCCACTTAGCATATTGAACCTCCTGTTGTACCAGGCTCCTCATTGTGGGGATGGGAAAATGGTTGCCGGATAGCCCTTATTCATGTCAGTACGTGGGTACTTGAGTATAACTCCGGTACTCCGCCCACACTAACACCTTCGCATCTCTGAGACTTTCAAGTCCGGGACCCGACCAGACACAATGGCACCAAGCTTGGTGGCCATCTGGTCTCTCAGAACCACTGGCTCGGAAATTCCCCAGTTCATATACAGGGCATATACATATACGCCGTTATATACCATGTTAATAAAAATCATACAAAATTCTTCCAAGTCCCTTATCCCATAGGATCTACTAAAAAGACGTTTATATTCATTTTCTGAGCCTCTAGACCTTCCTATAAGAAGTTTTCATAAAAGTTGCCTCAAATAATGTTTAGGTTCATTTTCAGGTTGCTTCAATACCGAAGCTGGACATAGAAATAATTTTACTCTCGCAACCTTAGAAATAGTTGGAGATACCCCGAACTCCTATACCAGGTCCGGGGCATATACCGTGGGGGACTCCCCTTAACCAGGGACCCCTGACTATACCCAGGATACACAAATCCCTATGCCCCTTTTTACTTCTGAAGCAAGGCTCCTACCGACTTTTCAAAAGTCCAAACGTCCTCTCAATAACCGAGCGGGTGGATGTGTGTGCCTCATTATAATATTCCTCTGCAGGGATTTGAGTATTACCCAGTGGGGTCAGAAGTTAGGGCCAGCTTCCATATCCTGAGTCACCTGTAAGAGAGTGAAAACATATATGAATGTTACTATAATATTTCTAAGTATTTCTAAGTTAGAGACAAAATATATTAGAAAAATGTTTAATGTTAAATAAACATTTATTGTAGATAATATATTAGCTATAACTAAGGAAAAATTAACCTCTACATATACATTTTATATCAGTGCAGTTTGTATAACATTTACTGACCCAACAGCCATCTGTCGCCGTATTTCACCGCATCAAATGCACAAAAAACTAAAGAGTTCTGAGGGATATAGGAATCGTGGCAGGAACCCGGGAATAGGGTTAACACACACAGAATTTGCATGTGCGTGTCACATACGATCTGCACATTAAGGGAGTGGTAATGTTTTCTGTTACGGTACCACATCTCCTTTTTAGGTAGTGGGTAAGCGCAACATGTGTGCAATCTATAGAACCCATCACATTGTGTAGCCCTGCTACATTATAAAATGCAGTCTTCAGTTCCTGCCACTCTGTATGCTCGCTAGGAACATTGATATAATTCCTAGCGCATCTAGTCAGTGCACATAGAAACTGGCTAAGGCCCGCTAGAATGTTGCCTGAGAAACCCCGCCTACTATGCCCACAGTTGTCTGACAATTTGCAGAAGCAAGAAAATGTAATGAGCTCAGCATTTTAACAAGGCCTGTTACTGCCATGACTCCAGTCTGTTGATGGCTCTAAATCTTCTCAACTCTTCGTAGAGTTCTTAGATAGCTGCTGATTTCTATCTATATTGGCTGATCACCTATGCATCAGTCAACCCCTCTAGGGTACATCATTCTCAGAACTGCTGGGCAGGCAACTGGTTTTCCCAGATAACATAAAAACCAAGGCTCTTGCTCTCTCTCCCTCGCTCTCCTCTCCTTCGCTCTCCTCCATAACAATAGAGCCCTCCTACTCCTGACACAATACGCTGCAAAGCCCAAATTTGCAATGACATTCATTTCGCTCTGAAGGGAAGTGTTTACTTGGTATCCTTTAAATAGACAGCCTAAGAAGCCACATGATTATAAATGAGGGCACCTGTGTAGTATTACATTATATTGACAACATTTGTATTGTAGTAGTCCAAACAGTCATTATAGTTTCACTCAGATTTCTTAAACAAAGAATAGAAGCAGTGGTAATATGAAAAAGAACACTATTGATCCACAGTCTAAGCCATGATTCAATACAATATAAATATTTTTTTGTAAAAAATCACACAATCATGACATTTGTGGCTAATATGTTTAGTAATGAAGGTGTTAAATCTCAAGAAGTACTTGGTTGTTGGTAGTAGAGATTGGTGGCAGAAGCTTACATTTGTGCCCGGGTGGTTGTTTTGTAATCACGTGAGGATTGCCGTTCAAATTAACCCCTTCATAACGTTAGCAGTTAGAGTTTAAAGTCGTGAAGATGGATGTTATCGAATTGTTATTAACTATGATTCAATCACGGGTTCTCCTTCGATTCAATTAATGCACACCAGCTTTGTGAATAGCTATTACTGGTAAAAAAAGTGCACCTTTGCCTTTTTTTGGCCTATCGGACAACTTTTTGTCTCTGGCTGTTAATGGGAGTTAAAAAGCCATTGTAGTGCGATACTTCACTGTTATCAGCACTTTGTGAATAGCAGATCAGGCAGAAGTACACTATAAGGGCATTTATTGCCCACTAAACCACTTATCACCACTTTGTGAATTGGCCCCATAGACTGATTCACTAAGTGCCAATACGGGGTACAGCACCCCGATAACGGTCTTCATGAAAATCCAACTTGGGATCGAAATAATGACAATATGTATAAATAAAATACATGTATCCATTTAAAGTGCATGTGATTTCCGCCAGTTAATTTTGATGTATTGCTATAGATGTTCTGTGGATCGATGTGCACCAATGGCAGGAAGATTTTTAGATACTGTAAGTGTGACTACTTTTTCTGAAGACTATTCAGAATACAAATGTGGTCTGTCCAAATTATACAGCATGTGAGTGGAATCCTGCCCCCTGACACATTTATAAAGTAGCACTATAAATATACACCTCTCTTTAACTCCCTAGCAGTTATAACATTTTATTTGATCTACAGTATGCCTTTTGAAAAATACAATATATTTTGAGGCACAAGTACTATATTAAGTTGAGGGCATTGCAATGCATTGGTTCAATAAAAATCATGAAGATACTGTAGAACTATAAAATAAAAATGTTTTCTAAAGGAAGGAATTTTAAACTGAGCTATTAAGACTAAAAATCTGGTACAGGATAATTTTGCATTCATTTCTTCAACTTTATGTAGTTTAGTTTACTGCCAAAGAAATGAAAAGTAATTGGACACTACTGGGCAGTGAATTAATACGTTTTTTTAGCCTCAGGCTATGTTTACAGGAAATTGTAAATAGCTTGGAAGTTAGAAATCACTTAAGATCAGCTCCAGCTAATTTCATTTTGTTTCAAACGAAGTAAAATGTATTGATGAGTTAAAATAAAAATTAAGGAAAGCAGAGAAATCAGTTTGTTAAAGTGACATAACATTTATTTTTTAATCAAGTACTTGAAATGTCATTATAAAAGTGCTTGGAACTTATCTCTGAGATGCTATATGCCTTGAGGAACAAAACTTGAATAAAACATTTAGGGGGAAGTTACTAAATGGTGGCAAGTGCAATTTTCACTTTACCAAAGTCAGTAAAAAAACAAATGAGGTGTTTTGTATCTATAGGAATAGATTGACTACAAATGTAGTGGTTTCTGTTTGGTCAAAAGGAATACTGCCCATTTTCCAATCATTATAATACTGTATATTAGGCCCAGATCCACAAAAGAGTGCTAAGCTTTTGCACGCCTTAGCTCCTATTCATATGAATTGGAGTAAAGGCATGCTAAAGCATAACATCCTTTTGTGGATCTGTACCTTAGCTGAAATCTATAAAGGACAATATATCTATTGAGTTCAACCGCTTTTTGAACAAGGGCCCAAATCCACACCGCTACGTTCAGAGCTATTACGAGACGTTATCAAAATCATTACCAGACATTATTTTGAGAGGGAGAGAGTCTGCTTTGCTGGCATCCCAAGTTGCATAAATACCTCCCCAAACACACCTTTAAGCAACACATGGAGAGACAGCTTTGCACCAAAATGAACACACCTGAGCTATGAGGAAAATATGGTAATTTGGAAAGTATATTTCTCTCTCAACATATATTTCAGGCGTGCATGGGAGTTATGACACCATTAGGTATGACTTAACAAGCAAATCTTTATAACCCTGTGTTAACTGTAATGTAACTAATTGGATATGCATTGTTAGAGGAACCACCTACTGTATTTTGCCTTGTATGAGTATTAATGCCCCAATCAACCAAAAACAGCACTTAACACAGCGTTAGTGAGCTTTGAAGGTACACTACATGTTAGCTTTGTTAAATCAATAAAGGAGTAAACAAAATTTCTACTTAGTGTAGCCCTGATTGATTTGGGGCTATAGGTCTGTCCTTCTCCTGGCAGTAATGCCTAATAAGGGTAGGTTGCCAGGAGTAATCATGGGTTTTCCCCACTAATTGCAGTGCATTGAGTCAGAGAAGGGAATGTAATCATGCCTCGTGTCCAATCAGAGGCACAGTTACTGGTTACTACTGGATCTGTATTTGTGGCTCTGCACTTCCTGTATTTTGGCAGTTGCCCCTACTGTGAGAAAGGCTGGTCTACCCGAGTACAGTGTGCAGGGCTCTGTACACTGTGTGTCCTCCCTTAGGGGAGCGGTGGGAGACTGTTCCCCTTACTCTACCAGAGAGTAAGGGAAGAGCTTGGACTGCTCCTGGTGCCCTTTGGCTGGGACTGAGTCCAGGGACATCCTGAGGATGGAAGCCCTACAAGATGATACCTTGCTGCTGAATTCAGAGAGACCAAATAAAGAACATTGTGTTTTATCATACTTCAGTCCTGAGAGTGAAGTCTATTGGGAAGAAGGGAGAGGGATTCTCCTGCAGAGACTTCTTCCCATACATCTGGGGGATGCAAGAGATGGAGGTGCTGCAACTGTGAGCACTATTGTATTGTATTGTATGTCTTTATTTATATAGCGCCATTAATGTACATAGCGCTTCACAGTAGTAATACATGTGGTAATCGAATAAATAACAGATAATATAAATAACTGATCATGGGAATAAGTGCTTTAGACAAACATAACATTAAGGAAGAGGCGTCCCTGCCCCGAGGAGCTTACAATCTAATTGGTAGGTAGGGAGAACGTACAGAGACAGTAGGAGGGAGTTCTTGTAAGTGCGTCTGCAGGGGGCCAAGTTTTATGTATCATGTGTTCAGAATGTTCACAGTGCTATTCATATGCTTCTTTAAGCAAGTGTGTCTTAAGGTGGGTCTTAAAGGTGTATAGAGAGGGTGCTAATCGGGTACTGAGGGGAAGGGCATTCCAGAGGTGTGGGGCAGTCAGTGAAAAAGGTTTAAGGCGGGAGAGGGCTTTAGATAAAAAGGGGGTAGAAAGAAGACATTCTTGAGCAGAACGCAAGAGTCGGGGTGGTGCATTGCGAGAAATTAGGGCTGAGATGTAAGGAGGGGCAGAAGAGTGTAAAGCTTTAAAAGTGAGGAGAAGAATGGAGTGTGAGATGCGGGAATTGATTGGAAGCCAGGAGAGGGATTTCAGGAGGGGAGATGCTGAGACAGATCTAGGAAAGAGTAGAGTGATTCTGGCAGCAGCATTTAGGATAGATTGTAGGGGAGACAGGTGAGAGGCAGGAAGGCCGGACAGCAGGAGGTTACAGTAATCAAGACGGGAGAGAATGAGGGCCTGAGTCAGAGTTTTAGCAGTCGAGCAAAAGAGGAAAGGGTGTATCTTTGTTATATTGCGGAGGAAAAAGCGACAAGTTTTAGAAATGTTTTGAATGTGAGGGGCGAATGTGAGAGAGGAGTCGAGTGTGACCCCTAGGCAGCGTGCTTGGGCTACTGGGTGGATGATCGTAGTTCCAACAGTAATGTGGAAGGAGGTAGTAGGGCCAGGTTTGGGTGGAAGTATGAGGAGCTCTGTTTTAGCCATGTTGAGTTTAAGGCGATGGAGGGCCATCCAGGATGATATAGCAGAGAGACATTCAGAAACTTTGGTCTGTATAGCAGGTGTAAGGTCAGGTGTTGAAAAGTATATTTGTGTGTCATCAGCATAAAGGTGATAGTTCAACCCAAAATATGTTATTAGGTCACCTAGAGAGAGTGTGTACAGAGAAAAGAGAAGAGGTCCAAGGACAGAGCCCTGGCTTACCCCCACAGAGAGATAAATAGAGGAGGAGGAGGTGTAAGCAGAAGAGACACTGAAAGTACGATGGGAGAGGTAGGATGAGATCCAGGATAGAGATTTGTTCCGAATACCAAGCGTATGGAGAATGTGAAGGAGAAGAGGGTGGTCCACGGTGTCAAATGCTGCAGAGAGGTCGAGTAATATGAGCAGAGTGTAATGACCTCTGTCTTTGGCAGCATGGAGGTCGTCAGTTATTTTAGTGAGGGCTGTTTCCGTGGAGTGAGCAGTGCGGAAGCCAGATTGTAGAGGGTCTAGGAGAGAATAGGTGTTGAGAAAATGGAGCAAGCGAGAGAATACAAGACGTTCAAGTAGTTTAGAGGCAAAAGGCAGGAGGGAGACAGGTCGATAGTTAGAAAGACAGGTAGGATCAAGCTTGCTGTTTTTGAGTAATGGTATGACTGTTGCATGTTTGAAGGAGGATGGAAAGGTTCCAGAGCAGAGGGAGGAGTTAAAAATGTGTGTGAGCGTAGGGATTATAGTAGGAGCAAGAGGTTTTAGGAGATGGGAGGGAATGGGGTCAAGAGGGCAAGTGGTAGAGGGAGAAGTGGCGATAAACAGCGACACATCCTCCTCTGAGACAGTGGAAAAAGAGTCAAGGAAGGCAGGAGGAGAGTTAGGAAGAGGTGTAGGATGGGAGGAAGAAACAGAGGGGATGTTCTGACGTATGGATTCCATCTTTTCCTTAAAATAGTCAGCAAAGTCCTGAGCACAGATGGAGGAAGGAGAGGCAGCTGAGGGTGGTTTGAGTAGAGTATCAAAGACAGAGAACAGTCGGCGTGGGTTAGACTTGTGCATGTTGATTAGTGCAGAAAAGTAGGCTTGTTTAGCTTGCGAGAGGGCAGAGTTGAAACAGGATAGCATAAATTTGTAGTGAAGGAAGTCTGCGAGAGTGTGAGACTTCCTCCAGAGGCGTTCAGAGGAACGAGTGGAGGAACGCAGCATGCGCGTGCGGGAATTTAGCCAGGGTCTAGGGTTAGAAGGGCGAGTGCGGCAGAGAGAAAGTGGGGCATGTAGATCAAGAGAGGAGGACAAGACAGAGTTGTAGTTGCTGACCAGGTTGTCAGGGTCTGTAGCAGAGCTGAGAGAGGAGAGGGAGGAGCGTAAAGTGGATTCAAAGTCAGGTAAGTGAATAGAGTGCAGGTTTCTGCAGAACCGGGGGGTAGATGGAGGTGGAGAAGGGGAGAAGCGAGATAGAGAGAATGAGATGAGATGATGGTCAGAGAGAGGAAAAGGGGAAATGGAGAAATCGGAGAGAGAGAAGTTCTTAGTGAAAACCAGGTCTAAGTAGTGGCCATCCTTGTGGGTGCTGGCTGCAGTCCACTGTTGAAGGCCAAAAGAAGAGGTTAGAGAAAGAAAGCGGGAAGCCCAAGGGAGAGAGGGGTCATCAATGTGGCAATTGAAGTCCCCAAGGAGAAGAACAGGGGAGTCTGAGGAGAGGATAAAAGAGAGCCAGGATTCAAAGTGAGAGAGAAAGGCAGAAGGGGGATGAGTAGAGGTAGGTGGGCGATAGATGACCTCCACATGAACAGGGAGAGGAGAGAAAATCTGGACAGTGTGAGCCTCAAAGGAGGGAAAAGCAAGAGAGGGAGGAATAGGAAGGGTTCGGTAATGACAGAGAGAGGAGAGCAGGAGCCCCACGCCTCAACTCCTGCCATCAGGGCGCGGAGTGTGGGAGAAGGAAAGGCCACTGTAGGAGAGGGCAGCTTCCAGAGCAGAGTCAGACTGAGTGAGCAAGGTCTCAGTTATAGCAAAGAGAAGCAGGGAGTGAGAGAGAAAGTAGTCATGCACAGAGAGGAACTTGTTAGAGAGGGAGCAAGCATTCCAAAGGGCACAGGAGAAAGGGAGAGAGGAGTTAGGGTGGCAGGGGATGGGTATGAGGTTGGAGGGGTTGACACCAGGAGTAGAGGTTGCAGTTGGCAGGCGAGGACGAGCGCATGTAGGAATAAGACAGGGACCAGGATTCGGGCAAGACCCCAGAAGCCTGTCCTTTCCTTCCCCTACAACACCATGTGGGAGACCCAAGGCCCCCTGTTACCAACAGGTTTGCACCACACTCAAAGTAGTAACCAGAGCAAGTTTCCCCAAGATAGACCCTATGTAATATGGGGGGGGGGAGTAAACATGGTCACATTTGGAGGCACTGCTGAGATCTATCAGGACAGGCTTTCAGCGAAGCAGAACTGTAAGTTTGGGATGTATGCTTCCAGAGCAAGTGTTGAGGAAAGAGGGAGTCTAGGTGTAGTCAGGAGGCACCTTAATCTTGCAAAGCACGACCTAAGACTGGGCTACAGAGGTGATATAGAGCTGGAAACAGGGCTATACCTGTTCTAGTCCCATGAGGCGGGTAGTCGTATGATGCCTAAAGGGGGTAGCCCGGGAAACATGAGTCAGGAACTTCAGGAGAGTGTCTACGATATGGAAGCCAAGAGGAGGTGATGCCCAGTGCGCAGGGAAAAGGCCCAAAAGAACTACTAGCCAGTGGCCAGACTAACAACGATGAGCATTTGCACTGGACTGTCATCGTGTGCAGTGTACATGAGAAAGAGTTTTGCTTAGTCTGGGGAATGTTGAATTATCACTGTCAGAGGCTGAGATGGATTGCCATGTTCACAGGAGAGCGGACCCCCTTCTAAACAATGAGGGTTGCGTTTTGGTGAAAACTATGGGTTCACCTAAAATGGCGGCTGCTATGTTTGATGGTGCATCTCGCGGTGCGAAGAATCTAAAATGGCGGCTCCCGCTGAGTCTGGATATCGCACGTGCTGCGTGCAAACAGGCTGCAAGAAAGCTGAGTGCAAAGACTTGTCTGGGTTTGGCGCGAAAGCCAACGCCCTGCCTGAAGGATGGAAGTGGCGCGCAAACAGGAGCTGCGCCCCCCTGTTTTGTGACTGGCTCAGAGAAGAGTCCACGTCATGAAGTGATGCCAAGTGACCCTCCTCTATTCTCCCCCAGAGGGAGGGGTCACAGTGAGAGCGAATCACAACGCTCTACCCAGACTAAAGGAGGAGCCGGATGTGAGCTGCCACAACCTTCAGTCTTGTAGAGCTGGCGATCAAGACAGAGCACATTGTCGAGCTCCAATGCTTTCTACTATTCCTACAGCTAGCAGTATGTCAATGTGCCATGTTTCCACCTACCAACTTTCAGGAGGCTTCCTGGTGGTGGAGGTGGGAGGCCTAGAGTACCTCAGGTGTCTGTGCCTGCAATGCAGACTGCCAGGGGCTGAACCAAGTACCACTGCCCAGTGTCCGCAGTGTGGAATCTACTACTTATGGCCAGAAGATCCATTTCTTACCGTCGTTGCCCAGCTGGACAGCCCACAAGCAACCTTGACGGAGGTGGACAGCATTTTGAGGTGGAAACCAGTCCGGGCGCGAGTGCCCTACCGGTTGTCCAAGAGTTGATTCCAGCAACGGAGACTGTGCTGCTGGAACTCGCTAAAAAGCAGGTGACTGCCCAAGGGAAAGGGGGATCGCTGTTGATGGTGGTGCCGGAATGGGACCGCTTCGTGCCCAGTTCTCCTGTAGAAGTGCGGAGCCCCGCTGTCGTTCCCTGTGGTGTGAAAGTGTTAACCAGGCCAATAATAAAGGTCTTACACCCGGCTGGTTACCCCTAAACCTTGTTGGGCATGAAGGGGTTAATTGTTGGTCACCACAATGCCATGTTTCCCCTATACATCCCCTGTAATGTCCCTGTTTTGCAGCTCAGAAACTAGCTGCAGTCCTATGAATGTGTGTTGAATGTGCAAACTGTATTTGCAACACAAGGGGCAGATTCTAGCGCTGTGCCAAGCGTTAATTTAATAAATGCGTCTGTTGTAAGTGGTTCCATTGAAGCACTGTATCACTTCCTAAGCCTCAAAAACCTCCTGGGAAGTCTTAACCAAAAACTCACGTGGATAAGTGGTTTGCTGTCTAGTTGATGTGGCAGAATGCAACAATGCATCCTGCGGTCTCGTTAACCAATTAAGGTTAAATGGTGTAGTGCTTCTGTGGTTACCGATTCTGGCAAGCAGTGATACTGTACATTGTATGCCAAAGCTCAAACTGCAAATCACATCACAGAGCCTATTCAATTAAGTAGCTAACTTTTGTTAGGATGGAGCTGCACTCTAATTTTTAGAATATAGATAGCTGAGAATGTAACATTCAATGTTGTTTTTATGTCACCCACACATATAGAAAGTACATATAAAAATAACATGTTTCAGGTATATTTTAAATTTAAAGGCAGGAACCCTTTCTTGTCAGCCCGGCAATGAATCCATTAACATGTCAATATATTAAGGATGAATGAGATGACAAATTTTTCATCTCCATACTTCAATGGGCACCCTGCTGAGTTGGTGCCCCAGTGTCTAGAGATGTCCGGAGTTGAAAAGCCTCAGAGACCCTAGGTGTTAGGGCGGCCGGATTATTGCAAAGTACCAGATATCGGTGCGAAGTATGGGCTATCAACACTTGTAAAACATACAGAACACCTACAAGCTCAAATTGAACCCCCAAAATACCCACAACATATATATAAGCATATAAGTTTCACAGAGGAGTGCTACTGAGCATGGCAATATATATTTAAAACCAGAGACATAACATAAAACACAGACAAAGCTCAGTGCACATCCAGAAAAACTTATATACGGTACAGTGCCTAAATATACATGCATAAATAACTAATAAATAAAATGGTCTTTTAGTTTAACATTTTGGCCAAATTGTTGTAAGCCGTTGAGCCAAACTACACGGCAGACCACGTTTCAAGGGTCCCTACACTAATATAAATTCTTAATAACCTGTGCATTGCCAGGAAGAATGATTTATAATAAATCTGTCAATATAAGTTGCAAAAGTTCTAAGTCTGATTGAAGCTTTTATTAACCTGTACATTACCAGGAAAAGCACTCTGTAATAGATTTGTCACAATCACACTGCATGCAGGCAAGTTCCCCTGATAGATGGAAATGCCATGGAGTGAGCTTTTAACCATTTAAATGTGGGAGGGAGTGAGCTTCAATTGGATAGGAGGTTGCCACTCCATGGCAAATATATATTGCCATGCTCAGTAGCACTCCTCTGTGAAACTTATATGCTTATATATATGTTGTGGGTATTTTGGGGGTTCAATTTGAGCTTGTAGGTGTTCTGTATGTTTTATAATTCTTGTGCAGCTAGTCTTGGCTGTTTTGGAGGGTGGCAACCTCCTATCCAATTGAAGCTCACTCCCTCCCACATTTAAATGGTTAAAAGCTCACTCCATGGCATCTCCAACTATCAGGGGAACTTGCCTGCATGCAGTGTGATTGTGACAAATCTATTACAGAGTGCTTTTCCTGGTAATGTACAGGTTAATAAAAGCTTCAATCAGACTTAGAACTTTTGCAACTTATATTGACAGATTTATTATAAATCATTCTTCCTGGCAATGCACAGGTTATTAAGAATTTATATTAGTGTAGGGACCCTTGAAACGTGGTCTGCCGTGTAGTTTGGCTCAAGGGCTTACAACAATTTGGCCAAAATGTTAAACTAAAAGACCATTTTATTTATTAGTTATTTATGCATGTATATTTAGGCACTGTACCGTATATAAGTTTTTCTGGATGTGCACTGAGCTTTGTCTGTGTTTTATGTTATGTCTCTGGTTTTAAATATATATTGCCATGCTCAGTAGCACTCCTCTGTGAAACTTATATGCTTATATATATGTTGTGGGTATTTTGGGGGTTCAATTTGAGCTTGTAGGTGTTCTGTATGTTTTATAATTCTTGTGCAGCTAGTCTTGGCTGTTTTGGAGGGTGGCAACCTCCTATCCAATTGAAGCTCACTCCCCCCCACATTTAAATGGTTAAAAGCTCACTCCATGGCATCTCCAACTATCAGGGGAACTTGCCTGCATGCAGTGTGATTGTGACAAATCTATTACAGAGTGCTTTTCCTGGTAATGTACAGGTTAATAAAAGCTTCAATCAGACTTAGAACTTTTGCAACTTATATTGACAGATTTATTATAAATCATTCTTCCTGGCAATGCACAGGTTATTAAGAATTTATATTAGTGTAGGGACCCTTGAAACGTGGTCTGCCGTGTAGTTTGGCTCAAGGGCTTACAACAATTTGGCCAAAATGTTAAACTAAAAGACCATTTTATTTATTAGTTATTTATGCATGTATATTTAGGCACTGTACCGTATATAAGTTTTTCTGGATGTGCACTGAGCTTTGTCTGTGTTTTATGTTATGTCTCTGGTTTTAAATATATATTGCCATGCTCAGTAGCACTCCTCTGTGAAACTTATATGCTTATATATATGTTGTGGGTATTTTGGGGGTTCAATTTGAGCTTGTAGGTGTTCTGTATGTTTTATAATTCTTGTGCAGCTAGTCTTGGCTGTTTTGGAGGGTGGCAACCTCCTATCCAATTGAAGCTCACTCCCCCCCACATTTAAATGGTTAAAAGCTCACTCCATGGCATCTCCAACTATCAGGGGAACTTGCCTGCATGCAGTGTGATTGTGACAAATCTATTACAGAGTGCTTTTCCTGGTAATGTACAGGTTAATAAAAGCTTCAATCAGACTTAGAACTTTTGCAACTTATATTGACAGATTTATTATAAATCATTCTTCCTGGCAATGCACAGGTTATTAAGAATTTATATTAGTGTAGGGACCCTTGAAACGTGGTCTGCCGTGTAGTTTGGCTCAAGGGCTTACAACAATTTGGCCAAAATGTTAAACTAAAAGACCATTTTATTTATTAGTTATTTATGCATGTATATTTAGGCACTGTACCGTATATAAGTTTTTCTGGATGTGCACTGAGCTTTGTCTGTGTTTTATGTTATGTCTCTGGTTTTAACTATCAACACTTGTAGCCAAACCCCAGACTTACTGTTGCCAGGTAAGGAGTTGGGCCCGGTATGCTAAGCAGCTTAGGTGCCAAGTTAGCGTCTGCTCTTAGAGTTCCATCTAAGACTCGTCCAAGTTACAATGTCAGTGGTTCCGGAGTGTGAGGGGTTTACAACATCGTAACCAAGGATCGTGCCCCTTTTCCAGAATTCGTTTGCGCTAAGGATTCCCAAACGAATCCTGTAAGGACCCAACGAAAAGATTACTTTCGGCGGAGATATTGGGGTGGCAACTTTCGCCCCAAGCCAAGGATTGTCGCACGGCTCAAATCACGCACCACTTGCATGCGTGCAGGGGTGCCCAGAGACTTTGTTTTCAAGTCATTTGGTCCGTGGACATTTTATTTCACCATCCCTGTAAGTATTTATTAAGTGTAATTGTGAAGAATTGTGTGTTTGTCTGAAAAGGAAATAAATTACAATTTATTTTGCCCTCCTTGTTGTGCTCAATCCAGAATCCCGGTATTAATGTGTTGATGAGACCTGGTCTACCATGACATTCCCCTGCGGAAATGTCCCTGCCTGCCTCATCGGACAATGAGTGTGCCGGTATATAATCGGTGGTGATGCGCCAACCGGTGCTGCTAAAAATGAATTACTTACCGGTAATGCGGAGCAGATGAGTCCGGAAATTCCCAGACTGCAGGTGCTGGTCCAGCCTGAGCCACGTAGAAGTCCCACGACCATGGCAACTCCCAGTGTGGCAGAGACGGGACCCGAGACTGCTCTGGAGGAACTCAAGATCATCGCAAGTCAGCGGAGCGGTGAGAAACCACCACCTGGCAGGCTACTATAGGGGAGTCCGCAGATGAGGCCCAGCCCGGTGCCTATTTCCGGACGGAGATGGACGCCGAACTTCCGGTGCAGTGGCCAGTGGATGATGAACTTCCATTGCGGGACCTGGACCTGTACTGGGTCTCCGCGACATCGGTGGATGATTACATAACATCCGGTTCCACCAGCGGAGTGAATGGAAGTATGCGGCTCCTGTTCTTATTAGTACCAGCCTGTCCGAAGAAGATAGGAACCGGTACATGAAGGCTGTAATGGGTCAAGGAAAAAGAAGGTCGGTAGAGGCCGAGTCCCCAAAGCCCCCCACAGGTCGCGGCATAGCACGACTCCAAGACTTTGCCCAGGACTATGCCATTTCCCTGCCACCCATCCCCAGTGCCACTGCCCATGCCCCTGTCCCTTCTCACTGGGGGTCCCAATCGAGTCACCAGGGATCCGGGGAGTCACGGGGGAAGGCCCAAAAGCATTCTGTGTCATCCCAGGACTGGGGGGATTGCATGATGTCTGATGAGGGATCTGAAAGGGAGGGTTCAGTATGTCCCAAACCACCGGTAATGAACCCCACGGTATATAAAAATGTGATCAGAGAAAAAAGTAAGGGTTCCCTTTCTAGCGGTACCTCATGTGTTTCCTCGAGGAGAGACACAGAAGAGTCAGTGTCTTCATCTGGTCCAGAAGACCACAGTACGAAGTGGTGGGCTCCTTTATTTGAGGGGTATTCTGAGTTCATATACCGTACTTGGTTCATCTTAATGAAAGAGGACATGGTTGATCTTTGGTGGGGCAAGGACACCTATTCTGAACAGGAGTCTGTCGATGAGTTAGCTAGAAGGTTAAGAGGAATAAAGAAGGGGATTGTAATCCCTAAGGACCCTCCATATTATACGATGATATAGCTCCTGAGGAACTCTTGCACTGGGTACTGCCAGGCATGGCTGATAGACGAAAGCTCACAAGATTGAGCCATAGTGGCAAGATACCGTCAGTCTCATGGGTTTGAATACCCCTATGTACCAAAACCAATAATGTTAGAAATGTGAGCAATGTGAGACCTGGCTCAGAGAAGCAGTACAGGACTACTTAAGTTCCAAGAGTAGTCACTCAGCCTTTCATACAGAGGAAAGGATTTTTTGTTATCTAATGAGAGTTTGGAGTGTGGGAAGAGGGATCTTTATGCACAAAGTAGTGTATCGTCCTGAGAATGTCCCTCTTCAGTCCCATTCCAATTAAAGTAGTAGACCATAATGGGAGGGAGGTGCACAAACCAGATCCCGGGCACTATTATTAGGTAGTGGGTTCTCCATGTTGGAGTATCCCAAATTCAATTTTTTAAGTACCATCCTAGGTGAATGGGTGAGAACCTGTAGATATCATGGCAGTGAAAATGTATAACCTATGTCATGTTTATGCATTTTGTACAGGTGGTTTTCCTGCAGGATGTCCCAGAAAATTAGGTCCAAGTGGGGATCATTGGATTGCACGAGAGGGAGAGTGTAGCCCTGATTGGTTTTGGGCTATAGGTCTGCCCTCCTCCTGGCAGTAATGCCTAGTAAGGGTAGGTTTGCCAGGAATAATCATGGGGTTTCCCCACTCATTGCATTGCATTAAGTCAGAGAATGTAATGTAATCATGCCTTGAGTCCAATTAGAGGCACAGGGGTGGTTACTACTGCTGCGGCCAAGTTTATTCGAGCATTTGCCCGTTCTTGGCCGCAGCAGTAGCCTGGCGCGCGCCCGAGAGTGACGGGCGCGCGCCGAAGCAGCGGAAGAGCGCCCTCCGATCGGGGCGCTCTCCCTACCGCTGCCGGGTCCGCCGGGTCCCCCGGAACCCCCTGCCGCTGTCCCGCGATCGCGGGACACCAGGGCTCCCTCAGGGAGCCCCTGGACGCGCGTGCAGGGGGCGCACGCTCCCGAAGACGCGTGACCGCGCAGCACGCCGAGGGGCGGCCACTAGCAAGCTGGGAAATCTCCCGGCTTGCGGATCTGGCCGCAGTGTGATTAAGTGTGTCGGTAGTGTACTAGATCTGTATTTAAGGATCTGCACTTCCTGTATTTAAAAAAGAAGAAAAAAAGGGCGCAAGACCCATAGTGCAATACATAATGTTTAATGATATTAAAAAAACTGTTAAAAACACTTACAAAACGTAAGTAGGTTACAGGCACATCTAGAAGGTCACTTCAAAGTGTCAGCCAGCTTGGAGAGCCTCAGTTTCCGTCTTCATGGGGGTGAAAGCTTCTGCTCCAGACACCCTCCTCCTGGGTTTGCCGATGCTTCACTCCTGCTTCCGTGTCACGTGCGCTCGTGACGTCACCGCACTCGTGTTCTCGCGACGTTACACCAGGGGGCCGGGCTATGGGCCGAAACGCTGTCTCCTACAGTCTGACAGATCAGACTTTGGATCTCCTGCTCTGCTCCGTAATCCGTAATTAGTAATTAGTAATCCTTTTAGTATCTTGGACCCGAGGGTTGGATCCAACAAGAAGGAGCTGCATTTCCCAATTTATGAATGGACTGGACTTTGAACCATATTGTATGGTATATTTATTATTTTATTTTTTATGTGTACAATTTAAGTATCAATATTGGAGTCAGCAAATGTTACTGATACTAAGGGCTTGAGTGCTAGCTGATCCTACTTATTGTATACAATTTTGTTATAATACCTGGATCAGCCACTGTATTGTATTACCCAATTTACTTCCTGTATTTAGGCAGTTGCCCCTACTGTGAGAGAGTCTGGTCTACCCAAGTGCAGTGTGCAGGGCTCTGTACACGGTGTGCCCTCCCTTATGGGAGCGGTAGTAGACTGTTCCTCTTACTCTACCAGAGAGTAAGGGAAGATCTGGGACTGCTCCTGGTGCCCTTTGGCTGGGAGTGAGTCCAGGGACATCCTGAGGGTGGAAGCCCTACAAGATGATACCTTGCTGTTGAATACAGAGAGACCAAATAAAGAACATTGTGTTTAATCATACTTCAGTCCTGAGAGTTAAGTCTATTGGGAAGAAGGGAGAGGGGTTCTCTTGCAGAGACTTCTTCCCATACATCTGGGGGCTGCAAGAGATGGAGGTGCTGCAACTGTGAGTACTATTCGGGCAAGACCCCAGAAGCCTGTCCTTTCATTCCCCTACAACACCATGCGGGAGACCCAGGGCCCCCTGTTACCAGCAAGTTTGCACCACACTCAAACTAGTAACCAGAGCAAGTTTCCCCAAGATATACCCTATGTGAGATTGGGGGGGAGGGAAGCAGGGTTACATTAATTTACATTCATAAGATATACAGTAGATAAAGCTATGTATTTTTTACCTTTAAGTTTTTTGTTGTTAAAAATAGCTGTATATAATATAATATGCTGTAAAGATAAAAAAAAAGTTCAGATATAGGGGGCTATGCACTAAGCAGTGATAAGACGTTTTAAGAGCGCAAAGGGCTCTTAGAACATGAAGTTCCGCTGAGCGCTATCCACTAAGCCGTGCAAACAGGCACTTTGCGCTTCAAAACTGACATTTTCCTGGAAATTTTTCAAAGTCCAACTTTGCTCGTACGATCAGCTGTTTGCGCTGAATCCTGCCCTTCTGGGGGATTCACAAAGCAACGCAAACTTATCATATGTGAAAGTTGCGCTGACTAAAGCTCACCAGCTAAAGGCAGGTGATAAAAAAAGCAGGACTTAGAAAAAAATCTTTGTTTACCTTTTTGCAGGCGCAACACCAATACAACGGGCCGGCGGGTGTCCCTGGCTTACCCCGTGGGTATCCCCGGCTGACCCCGTGGGGGTCCCCGACAGAGGCCGGGTGTCCCGCAGGTGTCCGGGGGTCCCACAAGTATTCGGGGGTCCCCGCTGGCATGTGGTAGCAATCGTGTGCCTCCCCCAAAATGATCTATCCTTAAAAATTCATATAATCTCATAACATATACAGTACAGTATTGTACAAAATTACTATTCTCCACATATGGATAATACTGCATTTCACTTTTTAATATACATTAAGTTGTCAAAAGAAAGTACATTTAATTAGCACTCAGAGGGGTCCAGGGGTGGTCCTCGCTGCTGTCTGGGGATCCACGGATGTTGGCGTGAATATATTTGTGTCACCCAGAGCTGAGTAACAATATTTGTAATTGAAGGAGAACACATGATTGAATTACAATTAATATCATTGCATGAATGGCCCTAACTTTATAGTGTACCAGCAAACGTTAGCAGGGGGTTAATTTAAAGGGCAATACTTCCGACAACACAAAACAACCACCCTGACAAGAATCCAAACTTCAGACACACCTTTACAGAAACAAACGATTACTTCTTGTGATGTAACACCTTCATGACTGAACATGTTACATACAAATGTCATGATTGAGTCATTGTTTTCGAGCAATTACTCATATTGTGTCGCTGCGTGGCTTGCACTGTGGATTCAAGAATGTTGCATATTTGCTGATTACATCACATTTCATAATGTGTGTAACACATCTGAATTAAAATTGAATGAATTGTTGAATTACTACAATTCATATGTTCACTATACTATACAACACACATGTCATCATTTACAATCATGTGATTAATTAGTCTGCCTATTTAAACGATAGAAGGAGCGACTTACCTTACAGGGTGAAATGGATGTGGCACCAGATTACGCTTTTGTATTGTTTTTTGCGAGGAGGAGGAGGGACATTATGTTGCAGAGGAGAGAGAGGAGAGAGAGGAGAAAGAGGATAGAGAGGAGAGAGAGAGGAGAGAGAGAGGAGAGAGAGGGAGATCTGTGTTGTCAGACATATAGCCCCTTGCAATTTTAAGCAAAGAAGCTCCCTAGAGGGCTTGAGTGAGGCAGAGATTATCTCCCGCTATCGATTGAGCTCAGCGGCTATCTTCGAACTGTTTGAAGTGTTAAGAGAAGATTTAGAGCCAACAACAGACAGGAGTCATGCAGTGCCTGGCCTGATAAAAAGGCTGAGCTCCTTACATTTTCTTGCTTCTGGGTCATTTCAAACTGTGGGCATAGTAGGCGGGGTATCGCAGTCTGCATTCTCGTGGGCCTTTAGCCAGTTTCTATGTGCACTGACTCGACGCGCTAGTGATTATATACATTTTCCTAGCGAGCAGACAGAGTGGCAGGCACTGAAGACTGCATTTTATAATGTAGCTGGGCTACCCAATGTGATGGGTGCTATAGATTGCACACATGTTGCGCTGACCCCGCTACGTGAAGAGGAGAGGGATTTCAGAAACAGGAAACATTACCACTCGCTCAATGTGCAGGTCGTATGTGACGCATACATGAAAATTCTGAGTGTGGTAGCCCAATTCCCAGGTGCCTGCCACTATTCCCATATTCTGAGGAGCTCATTAGTGTTCCGTAAATTTGAAGCGGGAGAATTTGAGGACTGTTGGCTATTGGGTCAGTGAATGGTATAGAAAGTGCACTTCCAAGTACATTAAATTTATAGTTAAATGTTTCATTATGTGTTGCTAATATTGTAAGTAACCACAAATCCTTAACATTTGTGAAGTTGTACATCTAATCCATTTCATGCAGCGTCATCTTAGATAATGATGATTTTATTGTTAGGGCATGTGTTGTATATTCTTCCCTCTCATGTACTAGGAAATTCCAATAGCCAATGTTTGAAATATCGATATATATTATATTAACATTCATGTGATTTGATTGTGTTATAGGCGACTCAGGATATGGAAGCTGGCCTTGGCTTCTGACCCCACTGGGTAATACGCAAACCCCTGAAGAGGAACAATATAATGCCGCACACATATCCACATGCTCGGTGATTGAGAGGACATTTGGACTGTTGAAAAGTCGTTTTAGATGTCTTGAAAGATCTGGTGGGGCGCTACAATATTCGCCAGCGAAGGTTGGCGATATAGTGATTGCTTGTTGCATTCTGCACAACATTGCCATTCGTCACAATCTTCAAGGCAACATTCGTGAGGATTTAGAGGGGGATCATCCCGTGCCTCCTGCAGGGGTTAGGGAGCATACAGCCAGTGGGGTGGAGATTCGACGGACGTTAATAGCTAATTTTTTCCCATGTAAGATTTCATTTGACATATAATATAATCTATAATCATATCGTGATGTGTGTCACATTGCATTGTGTATCTAATCATAGGATCCGTCTCTCTCTAGTGAACTGCACATTTTGTAGTGAATGATCCTAAGTTCGTCTGCCAACGGTATGTCAATCTTTAACACATTTGTTCTTGTATAAATCATGTTTCTCCCCACTTGTACAATGTGTGCATCCTTAAATGCAGAATGTTGTGCATGAAGTGAAGAGATAGTGCTGTATTTCTGAATATGCATAGTGTTATATTATAACTTAACTACTCTACATGATTATATAAAAATTTACTAACAACTTTACTAATTATTATTTACTTAAAATCCATTATTTAATAATTGTCTTCTGAAATACTTTGACAATAGTTATGGTTCACTTTCCTTAAACATTACTATTGCCACTTATGTAACTATTACTACATACATAATTGGAATGTCTGCAGGAGTATGAGCAGATGATATGGTGATATCTTCGATCACTAACCTGGCATGTATCCCTAACATAATTAATAATTGTATGTTTACAACACACATTTCTAAATTATTTTTTCATATCAATGCGTGGTGCTATTAGTCAGGTAGAAATTTAAGCTATACATTACAGTTCCAGCATCAATAAATGTGTATTTCTTCACACGACATATGAAAACAATTGTATTACAGTCATGTCAAAGTGTCAACAGCATGACATTGACAAAAATGTAGCACTAACACAAACATTTTATTGTAATGTTTACACACATTTCAAAGTAATGGAAAATTCCCACAAATCTATATTATTTCACCTAATCTAATATAATCTAAGATTAGATATGATCTAGATAACTTTGCATGTTCACTTTCATGTGTGTCATAGCATGAGTGCCCATGTGATGTATTTGGTGTTAGGATGTGCTCACCACAAACGAGACGGGACCACGGTGCTGAGGTGGGAAGGTAAGAACACCACCCACAGCCACGAAGACACGTCTTGAAAGTAGATTGGTCGGGGATTCCGGATCGGGGCAGGAGAGGTACGGTTGGTAGAGAGTGCCATTTGCCAAATCCAGGGTTAGAGAGAGGGACGTTGTCGTTTACCGTAAGCCAGGGTCGGGATGCCAGAGATGCGGAGAGTCGAATTGCCGTGTGCCGAGTTCGGGATGCCAGAGGTACAGGAAGACGTAGCGGAAGCCGGTTTGATACACGAGGAGATCTGTAAAAATAGAACTAGGGAGGCAGAGAATGGTAAGGACAACTGGTACTATGCTCAACCAAAGAACCAGTGATTTTGGCAGGTATATAAAGGAGTGAGGGTCCAATAGGATTGCAGCCATAAAGGGGTGTGTAGAAGGAGCCAGCTGTAGCAGGGATAGGTCCCTTATGAGTCCCAGGAGATGAGGCATAAAGGGCAGCAGTCTGGCTGCATTCAATAGCAGCAACAGTCTTGGGACCTGTACCTTTAAGAGGCGGTTGCGCCTCCGTGTGGCCGCGCCTCTGTGTAGCAGCGCCTGCGGCTGCGTGCGCACCCCCACGCCCTGATCCGAGGGCAGAAGAGAGAGAAGAACGTGTGCGCGCGCGCACAGTGCAGGAGCTCGCGCGCCTCTCTCCGGCGTCCCTGCGAGTCAGGATGGTGTCAGGCGAGGCAGCAGGTAAGTGGGAGGCACGCCGTGAACGGCGTGTCTCCATAATCCTTACAGTACCCCCCCCTTCAGGGGCGACCTCCGGGCGACCATGATAAGGCTTGGAAGGGTTTCTTCGATGAAAAGCCCGTAGAAGTTGAGGTGCGTGAAGATCCCGGTAAGGAATCCAAGAACGTTCCTCTGGACCGAACCCCCTCCAGTGAACCAGGTATTGTACTCCTCCTCTGGACTTTCTTGAATCGAGGACAAACTGGACCTCGTACTCCTGTTGACCCGAAATCATAATCGGAGGTGGAGAAGAAGTTTTCTTGGAAAAGCGAGAGCTGCGAAACACTGGTTTGAGTAAAGATACATGAAAAACTGGTGAAATCTTCATAGAAGGTGGAAGGCGTAGTTCGTAAGCCACAGGGTTAATCCTCCTAACCACGGGAAAGGGACCGAGGAACTTGGGAGCAAGCTTCATGGTAGGAACCTTCAACCGGATATTCCTAGATGAAAGCCACACCGTGTCCCCTGGAACGAACGCCGGCACTTGTCGTCGAAGGCGATCTGCTTGGAGTTTCTGTCTCCCTGTAGCTACCCTCAAGTTTTCCTTTAGGAAAACCTTTAGGTGAGAGACGTGTTTGTCCACTGCTGGCACCCCAGATGGTAGTGAAGAGAAGGGTAACCGGGAAGGATGGAATCCATAATTTATAAAGAACGGAGATTCTTGGGTAGAGTCGTTGCGGAGAGAGTTCAAGACAAACACGGCCCAAGGAAGTAGATCCACCCAGTCCTCCTGAGTATCTGTGATGAAGCATCGGAGATATTGTTCTAAGCTTTGATTGACTCTCTCTGTTTGCCCATTGGTCTGGGGATGGTATCCTGAGGAGAAGTGAAGAGCGATTCCCAACCTTTTGGAAAAGGCACGCCAAAATTTTGACACGAATTGCGAGCCCCGGTCAGAGACAATGGTAGAAGGAACTCCGTGAAGGCGAAAAATCTCCTGAATAAACACATCTGCCAGCCTGGGGGAATTTGGAAGACCCCTCAAAGGAACAAGGTGCGTCTGCTTGGAAAATCGATCGATGACCACTAAAATAGTATTCTTCCCTTTGGATTCTGGAAGTTCCACAATAAAATCCATAGAGATATGACTCCAGGGGCGATCTGGAATGGGTAATGGAAGGAGTAGACCAGCGGGTCTGACACGAGGTACCTTGTTACGAGCGCAAATGCTACATGCTTTGACAAACTCCTCTACGTCTTTAGCCCTCTCTGGCCACCAGAAGGTACGTTGAACTAGATCGTTGGTCTTCCGTATCCCTGGGTGTCCTGCTGATTTAGACGAATGACACCACTCGAGAACCTTCTTGCGGTGTTGAGATGCCGTGTAGAGTCTTCCCTCCGGAACCTTGAGTCCCCTCGGAGTCTGTGACTGTTCCGACTGAATTTTGCTCATGACCTCAAAGGAGTTGGCAGACAGGATACAACTAGAGGGGATAATAGACTCAAGCTGTTCCTCGGACCTGTCATCCGCAAGAAATTGTCGAGATAAAGCGTCCGCCTTAAGGTTCTTGGAGCCAGGAATAAAAGAAATAAGAAAATTAAATCGTGAAAAAAACAAAGCCCAGCGGG
Source organism: Ascaphus truei (assembly GCF_040206685.1). Lineage (NCBI taxonomy): Eukaryota > Metazoa > Chordata > Amphibia > Anura > Ascaphidae > Ascaphus > Ascaphus truei. The sequence continues at coordinate 432,847,471 of NC_134483.1, forward strand.
CTTGTCGAGCATTCAACCGACGTGCCCCCTCCAGGTAAAGGAGGTTCTTATGGTCCGTAAGGATGGTAATAGGTGTCTCGGTACCCTCTAAAAAATGTCTCCACTCCTCCAACGCCAATTTGATCGCCAAAAGCTCCCTATTTCCGACATCATAATTCTGTTCAGCGGAAGAGAATTTCTTAGAAAAAAAAGCACAGGGATGCAGTCTGGCTAACGGAGAAGTTCTCTGGGACAGAACAGCCCCGGCCCCAATGTCCGAGGCATCTACCTCCAAGGTGAACGGGAGTCCAGGATCTGGGTGGGTGAGGATGGGAGCAGACACAAAAGCCTTCTTGAGACTCTCAAACGCTTCTTTAGCGGTCACTGACCATGATGACGGATCTGCCCCTCTCTTGGTGAGGGCGGTTATGGGGGATACGGTATCAGAAAAATTGCGGATGAACCGTCGGTAATAATTCGCAAAACCTAAAAAGCGTTGCACGGCTTTGAGAGTAGTCGGAAGAGGCCACTCCAAGATAGCTTTAAGTTTCTCCGGATCCATTTTGAAACCGGAATCCGAGATAACGTAACCCAAGAATGCCACGGATTTAAGGTGGAACTGGCACTTCTCCAATTTCGCAAAAAGATGGTTCTCCCGTAAACGTAATAGTACTTGTTGAACGTGTTTAATATGATCTTGAGCAGTCTTAGAAAAGATGAGGATGTCATCTAAATAAACAATAAGAAAAGTGTTGAGAATGTCCCGAAAGATCTCGTTGACAAAATCCTGGAAAACTGCTGGTGCATTGCACAACCCGAAAGGCATAACAAGATACTCGTAGTGGCCGTCATGGGTGTTGAAAGCAGTCTTCCACTCGTCCCCCTCTCGTATCCTTACTAAATTGTAGGCACCTCTCAGATCCAATTTAGAAAAGATGGTTGCTCCCTGGAGGCGGTCGAATAATTCTGGAATCAAAGGCAGGGGGTAGCGATTTTTGCGAGTGATATTATTCAAACCCCGATAGTCTATGCATGGACGGAGAGATCCGTCCTTCTTCTTGACAAAGAAAAAACCTGCTCCGACCGGGGAGGAAGACTTCCTGATGAAACCCCTCTCCAAGTTCTCGGCAATGTAGGTGTTCATAGCCTTTGTCTCTGGGAGAGAGAGAGGATAAGATCTTCCCCTGGGAAGAGGTGCGCCAGGAAGTAATTCAATGGGACAATCAAACGGACGGTGCGGCGGTAGTACCTCAGACCGTGCTTTGTCAAATACGTCACGGAAATCCCAGTACACAGAAGGTAAGGAGTTGATCTTCTCGGATATGGTAGACACTCCTCCAATCCTCTGGAAAACCTTGGTACATGTCTTGGCACAAGAAGGAGCCCACTGAACCGGTTCCCGATCCGACCAGTCGATGCGAGGATTATGAAGTTGAAGCCAGGGAAGACTCAAAATCAACTCAGCAGAGGGCGTGTGGATGACATCGAGAGTAATGATCTCTGTATGGACGTCCACGAACTGCAGTAGGAGAGGTACTGTCTGAAGCGTGATAAATGCTGGCTTAAGAGGTCGACCATCGATGGCCACCAGACCTACAGGCGTCTCCTTGTTGACAAAAGGGATATTGTTCTGTCTAGCAAAAGTTTCATCAATGAAATTACCTGCCGAACCGGAATCAATGAACGCCCGTGCCCGGGTGTGGAACCCCTCTCCAGACAGTATTATAGGTAAGACTATCCTGGTGGGTAGGATGTTTTGGATGATGGAAGAAGGGGTCAGTATTCCCAATGAAACTCTCCCGGATCTCAGTGGGAGCTGGCGTTTCCCGGTTTAAGGGGACACTGGGTCACGGCGTGAGTGGAATTGCCACAGTACATGCAAAGACCGGCCGTGCGCCTACGTAACTTCTCAGCCGGAGATAGTCGGTTGCCCCCCAACTGCATGGGTTCAGGAATGTCCCCGGAAGAAGGTGACGGAGCCACGAAGGAGGGTGCAAGAGTTCTTGGAACCCTTAAACGATAATGAGTACGTTCATATTTACGTTCCAACAGGCGTTGATCCACCCGAATAGCCAGAGCGATTAAGTCCTCTAGGTTAGTAGGACGATCTCGTGTGGCGAGCTCGTCCTTTAGGGTCTCCGATGATCCTTGCCAGAACGCGGAAGACAGGGCGTCATCGTTCCAACCTGTTTCAGCAGCAAGAGTGCGAAATTCCACCGCATATACAGCAACCGAACGGTCTCCCTGGTTAATGTGGTGAAGAGCAGAAGCTGCTATTAACTTTCGTGCTGGTGTGTCAAAAACTCTTCGGAATTCCTCAACGAAGAGATCGATGTCCTGTGTGAGCGCCCCCTGTTGCTCCCAGATGGGAGAGGCCCACGCCAGTGCCTGGTCGGTGAGAAGGGAGTAGATGTAGCCGACCCTGGAGACAGAAGACACAAAGCGAGAGGGAGAGAGCCTAAATTGTACAAGACATTGGTTAATGAATCCCCGACATCCTTGAGGATCCCCCGCATAATGTCTTGGTGGCGGAATACGTGGTTCCGGAGTGAACGGAGATAACGAAAAAGGGTTAGGCTGTGCAGTAGGTGCCACGAGAGGAGATTGCCGAGTGAGGGTTCGGACCTGAAGAGTAAGAGAGTGGAGGCTTTGCTGCATGGTATCCAAGCGTCTATCGGATTGCTCCAAATAAGTCTCTAATCTGGTAAACAGAGCAGAATGGGCATTTAAAGTCCGCTCCACTTCAGCTTGGTCCATGTTTGTTGGGTTGAGCATAATGTTAGGATGTGCTCACCACAAACGAGACGGGACCACGGTGCTGAGGTGGGAAGGTAAGAACACCACCCACAGCCACGAAGACACGTCTTGAAAGTAGATTGGTCGGGGATTCCGGATCGGGGCAGGAGAGGTACGGTTGGTAGAGAGTGCCGTTTGCCAAATCCAGGGTTAGAGAGAGGGACGTTGTCGTTTACCGTAAGCCAGGGTCGGGATGCCAGAGATGCGGAGAGTAGAATTGCCGTGTGCCGAGTTCGGGATGCCAGAGGTACAGGAAGACGTAGCGGAAGCCGGTTTGATACACGAGGAGATCTGTAAAAATAGAACTAGGGAGGCAGAGAATGGTAAGGACAACTGGTACTATGCTCAACCAAAGAACCAGTGATTTTGGCAGGTATATAAAGGAGTGAGGGTCCAATAGGATTGCAGCCATAAAGGGGTGTGTAGAAGGAGCCAGCTGTAGCAGGGATAGGTCCCTTATGAGTCCCAGGAGATGAGGCATAAAGGGCAGCAGTCTGGCTGCATTCAATAGCAGCAACAGTCTTGGGACCTGTACCTTTAAGAGGCGGTTGCGCCTCCGTGTGGCCGCGCCTCTGTGTAGCAGCGCCTGCGGCTGCGTGCGCACCCCCACGCCCTGATCCGAGGGCAGAAGAGAGAGAAGAACGTGTGCGCGCGCGCACAGTGCAGGAGCTCGCGCGCCTCTCTCCGGCGTCCCTGCGAGTCAGGATGGTGTCAGGCGAGGCAGCAGGTAAGTGGGAGGCACGCCGTGAACGGCGTGTCTCCATAATCCTTACAGTTGGCCAGTAAGTAAAAGGTCGCAGTTGGTCGGTGTTTGGATACTGCACCGACACACTTTATTCGAGCAAATACCCAGTATGTACCTGGCAGATAACTGGAATGCGCCGCTCCTCACCTCTGACAAGCCCCGTTGCGTTTGCCTTCCCAGCCTGGGTTCATGCCTGGCTGACGGGCGGCTGATCTGTTAAATAATAATGATTAGGATTTAATAGGCTGCAATGCTTCGCGTGTCTACCAGATGGCATAAATTCATGAATTGTAATGCAGTATATATATATATACTGTGCAGTATTGCAGCCAGGGGGAATAAAATGCTTCAATCCCTGCCTGGAAAATACCTCAATGCACTCGGGCAGAAAACAGTCACAAACCTCAATACACCCGGGTATACCCGAATTCGTGGGACTAGCCGAGCTCGAATAAAGTGTGTCGCCAGTGTACATCCATTCACATTATCTTCTGTCTGGAACGGAGATGTTAACATCTGTTAAAGAAGTAGATATGTAATATTAATTATAGCAATGTACAGGTTAAATACAAAATTTATGATGCCTCTAAACACGTGTTTTTCTACTGTAACTGTACTTATTACACTACTGTACATCTTCAAAAAAACTACTTACTAACTTACTGTATCGAACAAATTTATTAGGTTTTATATATATATATATAGCAAATGGAAATATAACTGTATGCTCATTTGCATGTCTTAGGCAGGTCTGCAACCCCGCCTTTCACCATTGTCACCCAGCACACAGCACTTCCACTGCAGCAAGGGATTTTGGGAAATGGCATGCAAATGAGCACAAAGTGCCACTTTTTGCTTCAAAAAACATTTTTAAAATGGTTCCCTATAGGCTTAAGCTTGCTGCATGGTCACAGCTTTGAGCACAGCCAGGGTTAAAATGCATAGCCAGAAAACCCACCCACAGACAGACAGACGTTTCGAACTTAATGGGTCTCATCAGTGTGGGGTTGGTTAACTGGCTATGCAATGAAGCAATGAGGATGGGGTTTACCATACTTAGTTAAGTTATGGTGAGTAAAAAAGTGACTAAAACCCTCCACAGCAAAGCATATAGCAAATGGAAATACAACTGTATGCTCATTTGCATGTCTTAGGCAGGTCTGCAACCCCGCCTTTAACTGTGACCATGCATCAAGCTTAAGCCTATAGGGAACCATGTTAAAAATGGTTTTTGAAGCAAAAGTGACACTGTGTGCTCATTTGCATGTCATTTCCCAGAATCCCTTGCTGCTGTGGAAGTGCTGTGTGCTGGGTGATAATGGTGAAAGACGGGGTTGCAGACCTGTCTAAGACATGCAAATGATCATACAGTTGTATTTCCATTTGCTATATGCTTTGCTGTGGAGGGTTTTTGGTCACTTTTTTTACTCACCATAACTTAACTAAGTATGATAAACCCCATCCTCATTGCTTCATTTCATAGCCAGTTGTGGCCGACAATTGTCTGTCTTCTGATATTTCCATTCACAGACATACGCATACCGGACTCATAAACTGACCAACAGCCACCCCTGTTTCCGACAGACGGTGGGTTTCGAATAAAATAAGGATTGGTTGATAAAGTGCGGCGGATCGAATTCCTCCATTGCTTAGGTTTTGGATGATTTTTAAAGTAAGGGTAGTTATCCGTAATATATTAATATATCTGTGAGACAGTAGCTTTTTTCTGGATCCTGTTTTCAATAGCGCTATATATTAGATTGGCGTAAGAGAACGGAGGCTTTTCGTAAGAACACATCTCAAACGGCATGTTTTTTCAGGGAATGAAGTACAGTAACCAAAACTATCCCTTACATTAATCTTCTTACAAAGTATCCAAACTTTCATAATGTGCACAACACTGTACAAGGTCATTATACAAAGGAAGAAGTGTCCATGTATTATTCTCCCACATACAGGTGGTCAGTATAATTTTTTTGGGTGCCTTGCGTATTCAACATGATTCTGTCGCAAAACTCAGAAACAACCATAAATTTGAACGAATATTGTTTGAAAAGAACATGTGAAAGTGTTCAACAATGAGTGACTATTTTTCCCTGTTAATACAAAATAACTATATATATTTGTGATGTTAGAATCAGATAGATTATTCACACATGAAAAATCCTATGTTGTTTAGTTCACATGTATGCACATGAAATCGGTTCTTATACACACTTGATTATTGCACATTGTTCAGCATGTTTCTTGAACATTAGTGAACGTAAAGCATTTAAGAAGAATAACAAATGGCCTACTTTTTTTGGTATTTCTTTTGGATGACCGTGTGGTAGGCCTTGCTGTGGGATCAGGTGCACGGTGACGCGAACGTAGCCTTGTTCTTGCAGTTGGTGGTTGGCCCAGTGGCAATGGTTGGGCCAGTGCCTGGGGTTGGGCCAGTGCCAATGGTTGGGTCAGTGCCTGGGCTTGGGCCAGTGCCAATGTTTGGCCCAGTGCCTGGGTTTGGGCCAGTGGCAATGGTTGGGCCAGTGCCTGGGGTTGGGCCAGTGCCAAAGCTTGGGACAGTGCCTGGGGTTGGGCCAGTGGCAATGGTTGGGCCAGTGCCTGGGGTTGGGCCAGTGCCAAAGCTTGGGCCAGTGCCTGGGGTTGGGCCAGTGGCAATGGTTGGGCCAGTGCCTGGGGTTGGGCCAGTGCCAAAGCTTGGGCCAGTGCCTGAGGTTGGGCCAGTGCCAATGCCACTGCCAGATGATGTTGCTGTGGCTGTGCCAGTGCCAGGATTTGGGCCAGGGGAATAGCCTGTGCCATTGGATCCTGCTGTGCCATCGCCTGTGGCTCTGGCTCTCTTTGTGGCTCTGGCTCTCTTTGTGGCTCTGGCTCTCTTTGTGGCTCTGGCTCTCTTTGTGGCTCTGGCTCTCTTTCTGGCTCGGATTCTAGCTCTGGCTCGGATAGTGGCTCCGGATGGTATTCTGCCTGTGGGTCTGTTTGGGTCTGGGATTGTGTCTCGGATTGTGCCAGTGGGTCTGGCAGGGGCCGTGCCTGGACATGTGCCACAACCTGTGCCATACATTTCGCAATGATAGTGAGGCTATGTGTCATTTTTAGGAGAGTCTCCTGTTGTTGTGTCATTATGACAGTCATGTTTTTCATTTCCTTATACATGTTTTCATTTATTTAAGACTGTCTGTCTGCTTGATCTTGTTGGTGTTTGAAAAACCTGCCCTATAGGCTGGTTAAATTAGACAATGCATCCGCACAGCAGGGAATGAAACACAATAACGCACCGAGGGTCAAGATTTAATTGAAACAGGTTAATAATAATAACAGTAAAAACTTACATATAAGGGTAAGTACATCCAGTAGAAAGGTGCAGAGGAAACAGTCCTGGTGGTGTCCTGGGCATAAAGAGATGGTGCAGAGGCTTACGAGGTAGACCCGCGCGCTGGGGCTGCCTGGCTCGGCACCACGTTGTTCTTACTTCCGGGTTGCGGCTTCTCGAAGGACCCGTGAATAGTAGCCCGCCTCAAACGCCGGTTCCCTAGAAAAACTCACTCCGGCGTGCCGAAGAGTCTCTGGTTGTTGGTGGGACAGCTGGGGCTTGGTACACCAGTGGGCTGACTTCTAACTGCACCGTAGGGCTCTCGCAACGCGTTTCACACAGTGTTGTGCTTCATCAGGCTAAACCTGGTCTCCCTGTCCCGCTTGGATCTGACCATTGTCTTCATCTGTTTCAGGATGTTGTGTATACTGTAGTGCATGAAAATCAGGACCGGAATCTTCAGGGTCTGTGACAAGAATATGTGGTGTATCCACTACCATCTCATCATCACTTCTAACATCTTCATGTTGTTGTGTTGCTGACACATCTGATTCCGTGTTCTCAGCAATAACTATATAATAAATAACAACACGTTACAATCAACATAATACCTAAGTTATTATGTGCTCCTCTTTATTTGCCTGTACATACATCGTGAATGCACAGATTGTGATTCTATTTAAATAATCCGTGCATCAGTTAAATAACAAGCATGCTTTTCCTAAAATCAACAGTGACGTGTAATTTTGACATTACATGATCACATCATCTAAACAGATGATTGTAGTTTAATGTATGTATAAGTTCTTGCATTGAACACTATTGATGACTTAAATATTGATGTAATTGCATACGATTCACCAGGTGTCAAATGAGAGGTAAATGGCCCAATATCTCGGTTCCCTCCAATGTCAAAAATTAGTCGGGATTCATTATTGAATACATTTTTTCCTCATAGGAATGTAAATGCAACGATGCTGGAGGGCCGCTTCCTGTCCCACAAGCATGTCTGCCGGCATCTGCCATCTTCCTCTTCAGTCTGAGTTTAATATCACCAAAGCGTTTCTTACACGTCTCAGGTGTCCTTTTAAACACACCTGATGCTGAGACAGATCGGCATATCTTTGCCCACAGTTTGTACTTCTGACTTGTCTTCGTTTTACCTGTGTGTATATATAAAAATGTTTTTATACATGCCTATAGGTTAATATACATTTAAGTTGTGTGATATAATTCTGTATGGTAATATCGGAAACTGTTTGACAACATGTACATATAATGAACGACACCTATTATGCTATGTAATGCGCGCATTAGTGACACATTACATGTGCCCAATCATCAGCACACATCCGTGATAGCATACATGTTTACATGAACAATGTTACATTACTCATGTCTTGATTAAACATGGATGCCATATTTGTTGCATTTGTTTTAACAATGGGATTAATTTAGTGTGAGGGAGTCGGAAAGTACCATAGTCCCACTTTGTGTTGACTGAGAATGGGCCTGTGGAAGGGGTAAGTGAGCACGAAACATTACGTTTCCCCTGCGTCTCACCGCAACCACTTCCTTCCCTGTTAGGGATTTGGATATCATATCCCTCACTTTAGTGATGTCACATATCCCCCTTACCTCACCATCCCTCCCCCTCCAGTTAATTGTATGTGATTACAGTTCGGGTGAAAATTGTCAATTAATGTTCTTCAGTTTAGCTCATTCAGTTATCAGCATTTCAAGGATCATTGATTGTTTAGTATTAATTATGAGTGCGTGGAACACTTTTTATGTTGTATATGTCCTTATGAAATTAGAGGTCTCCTCATTGTTCCCCATCAAACAATAATTAAATATGTCAAATATAGTTCATACATTAGGTAGTGCAGTCTATACAACATACTTTGTATATTATAATAGATTATTTGATAAAAAATACTTACATGATAATGATCCATATAGTTGATCATAGGAAAACATGACACCTTCAACAAGGATGTCAATTTCCCAAGGGGTAAATCGTAGATTTCTTAGGCCCTCTGTACGCGCCTGGCTTGATTCTGGCCCCTCATCACTTCCATCCTCATCACTGTTCGTATGGTGGACAGTGTCCCTCTCTCCCTGTCCACTACTCTCGCTATCCTCACCCACCTGCACTCCCCCACCTGGAGTATCATCACGGGACGTACCTGCCCTGGCAGGACAGACCGTACCTGTATGTCCCACTCCTCTCCCACGCTCCACCACTCCCCCACTCCCACCAGCCACCGCACCACCTCCACTCCCACACTCCACCACTCCACCAGCCACCGCACCACCTCCACTCCCACACTCCACCACTCCACCAGCCACCGCACCACCTCCACTCCCACGCTCCACCAAACCACTAGCCACCGCACCACTCCCACATCCACTCCCACATCCACTCCCACGTCCACTCCCACTCATCCTCTTTATTTCACTCAGTCACAAAAAACAAATATAAACAAAAAGGACACACTCACAAAGTTCTTTCACAACAACAATACAAAAATGTAGTGAAAAAAAATATAATAATACAAGACAACTCACTCAATAATCACCAACAAATCACCAACTCTCTCCTACTACTACTGCTACCACCAACTCCACTCTATCTCTCCTCACAACTGCACCCACACAAACTGAAGAAAATGTTTGATTTATGTAGGGTGTCCCTCAAAAATCGTGGCGCGAAAGTGTGATTAGAATTGGTGTCATGTGCTTGGCTAATTTCCTGACTTCATTTTGTCACCACTTAACCCCTACAGTACCATGTCCATACAAATATATCTATCTATATATATATATATAGATGACACACACAGTAATTAACTACGATATTATAGTGAATGGATTCACTCGTTACATGGACTCTCCCACAGATACCCCAGGAAAGTCAGGGGACATACACGAACTTCCGAGGAGCATAATTGCGTTTGCGTGGAGATGAGCAAATTATTTATAACCCGTAATCAACTCCAGACCTTTTGCCTGCTTAATTGATGATGAAATAACGAAGGAAAAGCCCACACCTTTCCATAAACAGCTTTTGAGTCAATTGTCCAATTACTTTTGGACCCTTGAAAAAGTGGGGGCTACATATTAAAGAGATGTAATTCCTAAACCCTTCCTCCAATTTGGATGTGAATACCCTCAAATTAAAGTGGATAGACTGCACTTTAAGTCCATATTCATTATGTAACTGTAACTTGAATTTATTTTGGTAAACAGTCGAAATAACAAAACTTGTATCAGTGTCCAATTATTTCTGGACCTAACTGTATACACACACACACACACACACACACACACACACACACACACACACACACACACACACACACACACACACACACACACACACACACACACACACATATATAAATATATATATATATATATATTTTTTTTATATATATATATATATATATATATATATATATATCAATCAAAACACAGACATAACCGCATCAAAAAAAAATATATAATAATAATGGGCAAAACCCACAAATATACCAAAGAATTTAAAGTTAAATGGTGGGGCTATGGGAAAAATTATACGAAAACACAAAAAGACAAAGAAATCCCAAAACAAGCACTCTGATCATAGACATGAATAGTAGCAAAAAAGGTTTATTAAACATGAAGCAAGACAACAATGAAAACCAAGGTGAAAAAATTCCATACAATTAAAAACACAAAGCAGACGGAATAAACAGTGAAAGAGCTAATATATACGTCATGGAGTGTATAACATCCCTAAAACTTGTAGAGACCTCAACGTAATGAAATGGGGGGGAAAGAAAGGGGGATCCTAATACTCCCAGTGGAGATCAAAAGATCCCACCTGGAGTCATGACCGGCCGGTCCCAGATGTAATAAATGTCACAAGCAACACACGATTACCCAGCTACATAAGAAGTTCAGATGGCACATAATTTCCAAACCGCCTGCATAAGCTTGTAGAAACCTCGTGGAGGATACAATTTACCAAAAGTACACCACTCACGACCTCTTCCCGGATGACATCACTACGCCAAACGCCCTATGCGTTTCCTTCCTACACGGAGATTCGTCAGGGGTGGGGTAGTCCAAAGATCCACCTGGATTCATGACCGGCCGGTCCCCAAGGAAAACCACAAGTAAAAGGGAGATGAAAAAGTGCGATTGATAACACACAAATAAATGTCGCACTCAAGGGTCTAAGTGGTGGACAAACCTGACAAAAGGAAACCCCAAATGGTACACACACATAGACAAACCAGGGATGGTAATATGCAACCTAATGGCAATGACACCACACATGCAGTAGGGTAAACAATAATAAAGCCTATACTCCCCAAGTATGTGGTGTGGGGAAATTCATGCCAGGAAGTAAACAGAACTAACCCAAAAGGAATAATAAAGACAACAAGTCATGTCACACAGCTGAATAAATTACCATCTGTGTGCTGCAAATGGCTGCACATACAGATAATGGTCCACAATAAGAACAAGGTGGTAAAGTACATGTAAGGATGGGATCCTGCTCCCAAGGCTAGAGGTAAATGTCATGTAAATGAGCAGCAGATGGTTAGAGGCAATAAACATGAAAAAGATTATCCAGGTAAAGAATCAAAGTTCATATCACCATATGGTTTACTGCGCCTCTGCTCAAAACCTCAGGATTCCTAAATTGCCATCTATGTAGTCCTCGTAAAGCTGTGTGAGAGACAAGAGAAAAATAAAGCTCTAGGACTGCGTCTCCGTCATGCACCTCCAACAGCTGTTTTGCCACTAACGGCTTCTTCCAGGAGTGTCGTCACCAATGCGGCTGAAGATTTTTGTAGCTGCGCACCTAAGATGACGTCACGAGTCCGATGATTCGAACTGCCAGTCAGGTACGAGCACCGTCAAGTTCTCATGGAGCGTATCAGCTGGTAGATATGAGGCTGATCACAGGGGTGGGACAGACAAAATGTCTTAATCAAAGCCCAAGATAATACAAAAGTCCATAGCCCTGAAACTTAAAGAGATACATGTTAGGAACTTGGGGTATGAGACATGACACTGGAGATCTATATGACACACCCACCAGGAGCCACAGAGATAAACAAAATGATGCGCAAATGTAAACAGTACAGAGAAGGGACAGAAAAGCACCCAAATAAATGAACATATTAAAATATATTAAAAAAAATACTATGTACAGCAATGATGAAATAAAATGAGAAGGAAAAAGAGAAATGAAAAAAGGGGGTAGTGAAAAAAACACCCCACAATATAAGAGTGAGGGTCATGTAAAGGATATAAACCATAAGTAATCTAATGTTGACACCCATAATATGTATCCAAACGTAGGGGAAAAAAATGCAAAGAACAAGGAGAAAAAGGGGGGCGATAATGAGATAAAAACCGGACGGCCCCCAGGAAGGAAACACTAGGGATAGGCAATAAAGGCACATTAAGAGAGGGAGATCTAGAGAAACATCACGTAACCCATATAGTCATTTAGCCCATGGGGCATAAGTGAACCCAATTGGGTAATCCACCTACACTCCTTTTTGAGCAAACTTTTCTCCAGATCTCCCCCTCTAATCCCCAGTGATACCTTATCAATGGCACATGCTGCCAAAAACAAGGGGTCAGAATCATGGGTAGACATAAAATGTTGTGCAACACTATTAATCTTCTTGTCAGCTGATGTATCTCGATTTGCATTTTTAATATTACGTACATGTTCGAGTATGCGAAATCGCAATTCTCGCGTAGTCATACCTACGTATATTAATCGGCATGGGCAGCTCATATAGTATACATCTCCCTTTGACTTGCAATTTAAAAAGAAAGAATCTCAAATTCTTTGGTACCAGTGCTGTCCAAAAACTTGGATGTAGGAGACATGTGCTGACAGGCTGAGGACATGCCGCATTTGAAGAAACCATTGTGTTTTTTCCTTGAAAAAGAACGCTGTGACGTTCGAAACGCGTTGGATGGGTCTTTTGTCACATTAAAGTGCCCTTTTAATTATTTTTTGTCTGGGGTCCTTCCTGCTCCGTTTGTGCTGGTGCGCTTTTTTGTCTCCCTTTTCCCTGTATTTCATTGAGTAGCTGCACAGCCTGCCTACCTGCCCTACCAGGATGTGAGTATTGTATATTTTTCAGGGGAACCTGCCAATGAGACTGATGGTGAGTGGGTTGCACCACATACCACCTGTCTTCAGGTGGATAGTACCCACATATTACACATTAGGTACTATATCAATTGTTAGTACCCTGGTATAGTGGTATGGCTTATTGTTATTTTGGGTATATACCTGCATTTGAGCGCTTCAGCTATTTTCCACATTGCAATATATACAGGTTGGAGCCGCAGATGCATAGGTTTTTTGGAGCTTAATCTTTGAATTTAAAAGGAAGGTCCCTAATTTTATATTTTTTGCCTTTTACACACTTTTATAGTTACTTTTTTGTGGCTTCAGTACCCCCTTTGTTTTCCATTATATCGTTATGGAGGAACCAGGGGATAATATGGATGAATTAGAAGATATTTCAGATACTTTTTTCTTCAACAATTGTGATGATACACAGAGAAAAAAACAAGCTTTACGTGTGTTAGACAACATTGTGGATTTGGATACCACTGACATCTCTGATCTCAAAATCCACTTTCAAAAATTGGAAAGTTTATTGATTCATAAAAACCGCTTATGGTGGCACATTATAAGCTTGGAGAACTATGCTAAATGTAAAAGGATCCCAAGAGGACTAAGGGTGAAAAAAGACCCCTCTTTTGGTTTTCCAGATGTGGATTTTGAAAATAGATGGGTGGCAGCACTCAATGACTGCTCTTTTCGTTTGATGGAGTTAATAGTGTCACAGAAAATGAAGGAGAAAGATCAGCTTGATATTCAAATCACAGAATTGCAAAAAAACCTATACAGTTTCAAAGGTTTAAAGGGCTTTAAGGAATTTGACTTTATTCTCTCCAAAACGGTGAAAAATGTGGAATGTGGTATTATGTCTAAAAAACAAAGTAAATATGATCGGGACAGATATGACTATGAAAAGAACCAGGTTTACCATTGGCAGAGGATAAATTCTATTCAAGAAAGATCAAATAACAAAGATAAATCATTCATTCAGTTTAAATCTACTCCTAATAAGTCTATTTTAAAATCTAAAAATGTGGATTATCAGAGTGGCGAATCTGATGCTTCAGATGCAGAAACTGCCTCTACCTCTCATTCTGTATCTTTTGTCAATACATTTGAGAATGATGATCATCGTGGTCGTGGAGCTTCATCTAGGGGGCGAGGGAGGGGTGGACGCACCTTTTGGGGTCAACCATCTAGGTCTGATTCGGGTCAGGACCAGTCCCAGGATGCTTTTTCTTATCAAAATGTTAATCAACAGAGACAGCAACAGCAACAACAAAAGTCTTTCCCTTTATTTCAAAAGGACACAAGAGAATCAGAAGAGGGAAGAGGGGGGGGGGGGAGGAGGGGGCTACAGGTCCGCCTCCAAAAGGAAGAAGTTTTGAATTATATATCTAATGTCATAAACATTTCAGGAACTGCTCTCTCTCCCATAGAGTTGTCACTACTGGATAAAGGCCTAAGATTTTAACCTTCAATGAACTTTAATTTGTTCGAAACCACTATTGATGTGTATAAGTTTGTTCGGAAATTATCCTTGAAAAAGTTTTTTGACAATTTTATTCCAAATGTTTCTAGGTCGACCGGAGATGAGGTTTTGGATGGGGGGCCACCACTCGTTACCGAGAGTGATGTCCCCTCATCCGACTCTGTTCCTCCGGTATCTATTGCTTTACACACATTTAATGATTTTTGTACCCTACAAGATATGAATGATCTTTTGTCTGAACAGACGGTTGATGATATTAATATTCCTACATTTTCTGAATGGAATTCAGGCCTAAAAAGGAGTTCTGTCTTCTACCCCACTCATGTTAAGGGTCAATTTCTGACTATGTTTGAAAATCTGGTTATAAGGGACCTTCGTCTTCTAGCTCAGGGATTTTCCCTATCCTATATAGATCATGACAATTTGAATCAAAATGAACGTTTAGCTTTAAAATCTTTGAAAAATAATTCTGCATTGGTCATTAAGAGTGCGGACAAGGGGGGTGCGGTGGTGGTGCAGGGTAGAGACGGTTACATCAGGGAGGCTTTACGCCAACTGGATGATGGCCGGTCCTATCGTGTACTATCCGCCGACCCCACTCCGCAATTCTTGGGGTTCCTTGTAGAACTGGTTGACTCAGGTGTTATTATGGAAGTTCTGTCAAAGGACGAGGTTAAATACATTATACCATCTCATCCAATTATTCCTATCTTCCACCATCTCCCAAAGATCCACAAGACATTGGTCGACCCTCCAGGTCGTCCCATTGTCTCTAGTATTGGATCTTTGGGAGATGGTCTGTCAAGATATGTTAATGATTTTCTTCAGCCATTTGTTAGGAAATTGCCCTCATTTATACGGGACTCTGGTGATCTTCTGGATCAGATCAAAAATGTTAAATGGGGTAATGATTACCTGTGGGTAACACTTGATGTTACCTCTCTGTATTCTGTTATACAACATGACCATGGGTTGGCAGCTGTCCGCCAATTTATTGAGATACCAGAAATATCAATTTTTCAATCGGCTTTTATTTTGGACGCTATACACTTTTTACTCACGCACAACTTTTTCACATTTAATGGTAAGTTTTATTTGCAACTTATTGGCACCGCTATGGGTACAAGTTTTGCTCCTTCTTTTGCGAACTTATTTATGGGATGGTGGGAAGCACTTTTTATTTATTCAAGCACCAATTTATTTCGTCACAATATTGTTTTTTATAAAAGATTTGTGGACGACCTAATTATTATTTGGAGGGGGGATGTCACTACACTTCACGCTTTTGTATCTTATCTTAATAATAATCTTTATAATTTAAGATTTACATTAAATTTTCATTTCCATCACATTGAATTTCTGGATCTACAATTATTTGTAGACATAGACAAAAAAATCCAAACGGATGTTTATAGGAAGCAAAATGCCAGGAATACCTTTCCTAGGGCGGACAGCTGCCACCCATCTCACGTCATAAAGGCCATACCAAGGGGACAGTTCCTCAGATTGAGAAGGAATTGTTCCACTATTAGTGGTTTCCTTTCTCAGTCTAAGGAACTTACAAGGAGATTTTTGGAAAGGGGATACCCCAAATCACATTTATCAATTGCTTTTGAAAATGCACTACATACAGAGAGAGCATCATTGTTGCCCACACATCCAATTGGAGATTCTCGCCTTGCTAACATTGTTAAAACAATTGGTATTAAACAGGACTCACATGGACTGACAGAATCAAAAAATAAATGTCCTCTTTTTATTTCACAATTTAGTAAACAAAGTGGAAAAGTAAACTCTATAATTTCAAAACATTGGAATGTCTTATCCATGGACCCTGTCCTTAAAAAATATGTGGATTCTGGTCCTATTTTTGTATATCGTAGAGCGAGAACAATTGGATCTCATGTTTCACCAAGTGAACTCAAAACTTCTGTTCTTAAAAAACCTTTTATCACTAGGGGTTCCTTCAAATGTGGCTCTTGTAGTGTATGTAAACACATGAAGCCTGCAAAAAGTTTTTTCCGGTTTGCCTTGCCACCACCACATGGTGTGAATATAGTACCAAATAAGGAGTTTAAGATCAACAGTTTTATAAATTGTAAAAGTCAATTTGTGGTTTATTTGATAACATGTGGTTGTGGCAAGAGGTACGTGGGGAGGACGACTAGAGCCCTTAAGGTCAGGATGTTAGAGCACTTAAGGCTCATAAAACTGAAAGATACCAATCATCCAGTCTCAAAACATTTCACTGAATGCGTTCAGGGAGGGATTAGCAATTTTTCCTTCTTGGGGATTGAATCAGTTATTCTTAAATCTAGAGGAGGTGATCATATCAACCTTCTGGACCGTAGGGAGGCATATTGGATCTTCACTCTCCAAACGCGCTTCCCTATGGGCTTGAACATTGACTGGCAGCTAACACATTTTTTGTAAAATCATTTTTGTTAAGGATGTATTATTGTGCCATTATTTGGTAATACAGGTTAATTATAATATTTGTCATTATATTAGACATTACATTCTGATCATTCTAACCCTTGAACTTAGTGTTTCCTTATGCAATATTATGCTAATTATCTAAG
This sequence comes from Ascaphus truei, assembly GCF_040206685.1. Classification (NCBI taxonomy): domain Eukaryota; kingdom Metazoa; phylum Chordata; class Amphibia; order Anura; family Ascaphidae; genus Ascaphus; species Ascaphus truei. Next base: position 432,864,535 of record NC_134483.1, read on the forward strand.
CTTAAATTGTTCTCTGATGTATCTTGTTGACAATCCTTTATATTTGATATTAGTTGTATTTCCCTGGTTCCTATGATTTAGGTTCACAATCTGTGTTATGCAGTATATATGTGTTAATATGTCTTTAAATTCACTTTCTTTGTATTGATTTTTTAAAATATGTCTAGAGGTCTTTATTCTCACTTTTTTTTGTAAATAGCTTAAGATGCAACACTATAAGATTTTTAATCCACTTTGTTTATGTCATTTGTTTATATATTAGTACCCCTTAGTAAGTATTAGATTAGTTTTACATAGCTTTATTCCCTTGAACTGCGTATGCCTATGTAGCAGCAATGAATTTTGTTCTGCTGGAAGGTTTAGTAAAGCTTTGTTATTGTGTTCCTATGTTTGCCCACATCCAAGATGGCCACACTGCCTTTGGTACTTCCTTTTGCCCTTAGATCGGCACTGAGTCGCTCTGCGCATGCGCGATGACGCGCGCAGCGTCATGACGTCATCACGTTCCGATTTTGGCGTGAAACGGCCCAAAGGTAAGAGGGTATATAATGGATGTTATCACATTGTGTTTTATCCTTGAAAAAGAACGCTGTGACGTTCGAAACGTGTTGGATGGGTCTTTTGTCACATTAAAGTGCCCTTTTAATTATTTTTTGTCTGGGGTCCTTCCTGCTCCGTTTGTGCTGGTGCGCTTTTTGGTCTCCTTTTTCCCAAGTCCTACACTAAGCTTTTCGTACATTCTCCAAAGCATATATTAACTTTTCAGAAGGGGGAAAAAAAAAAAAAAAACATAACTTTACGAAAAAACCCTGTAACCAAAACATCATACAAAGATAAGAACCATATACTTCAAGATTCTTTCATTTAAAAACAAAAACCCTTTCTCTAGTCTCAAGTGATGCGATCATCTGTTTTAATTTTTCCTCCATACATTCCAAACCTCTCTTATTTTCTTCTATCTGGACTCCAGACCTCACACTTTTTTCATACCCGTCCTTGCCTCTTTCACGTCCCAATATCTCCACCCACATCCCCTCGCAAGTCGATTGTGCAAAACCTCTACCTTTGTAAGCCCTACTTCATCCTTTCCCTGGGTGCTCCTCCCCTTACTATCTCCCGCAGAATTTCCCTCTTTTGCCTGTACAATCCCTTTTTGCCTGCCTTTTCTTCACTTTCGTTCCGACTTACTCCACTTACACTTCTCAGTATTTTAGTTCCCTCCACGCTTATCTGACTTTTTTTGTGAGGACAAGCTGTCATTCTCACTTTTCCCCTTTTCCCTCCTTTCTACTGTTTTAGCTTTAGTTCCCTCCACGCTTATCTGTTTTTTTTTTGTGGGGACGAGCTATTTCTCTCGCTACTCTCCTTCTCCCTCACCTCTCCCCTAGCCTCTTTTATTTTAACCCACTGCACATGCTCCTTTTTTAGTTCTTCATATTGCTCTTTTGTCAGCTATTTTCTTTGGTACATCATTTTTTCTAAACTTTCTATTATCTGTTCCTCACTACTCCCCCCATGCTGCTTCCGAAAAATACCAACCCAAAATAGAACATCTCCCACTGCGTCCTCACAATGTTCCATTTTCTCTTTTAGGGTTACTTTCCCTGATACTTTTCCAACTTTACCCTCTACACCTTTCTCTCTAGGCTCCACTTTAGCCTGGCTATCCTTATCTTCCTTTGTTTCTATCCCTTGCAGATTTTTAAGCTTTTGAGCTTTTTTCCCTCCTATTTCCATTTCCTCCTCCAAAGCATCTTGGGGACCTTCTCTCACCCTCTGTGCATCTTGAAACTCCATACTTTCCGCCCAGCTAGGTTCCACCACACTCAATGACCGTATTTCCCCCACCCCCGCATCTTTCTGATGGACTGCTCCTGTCTCCCGCTTCCCCCCACCTCTGATTTCTGGGCCAAGGAGTCCAGGAAGAAATCTTCCTCTTTTTTCTCCAAGATATCGCGTGTAGAACCCGCCAAAGTTTCTTCAATTTCTTCTCCTGAAGTTTCTCCTTGTAGAAACTCAGGGGTTTCCTCCACTTCTGAGATCCCCCCCCCCCTCCTGTAAGTCCATCCTTCCCTCTTCCTTCTGTCCCTTCCCAAAGATCAGTCCAACAAACTCTGCGGTATCTCCAGGCTCACTACCCCTTGCCGCTTGGGCGTAAGATTTTCTTTTTGTGCACTGCCGTGCAAAATGTCCACGTTCCCCACAAATGTCACACTTTTTTGGGACTCGACAAGCCATTGCTGTGTGTCCTTCTTCTCCACAATTGCGGCATACAGTCCCAACTTTGTCACACTCCTCCTTGGTATGTCCATATTTGTGACAATTCCTGCAATAAACCGTCTGGCCAGGGTATTTTAAGAAGCCCCTTTCCCCACCAATGGCAAAACTTGCAGGCGGTTGCATTACTCCTCCTCCTCGTTCTGGGTCAGGCTTAAAACGCACCCAAAAACGCCGTTTTCCGTTAAAAAAGCCATAAGCGTTTCTTAACATTTCTCCTCCCCTTACCAGAGAACAATATCTCCTCAGGAAACACACAATGTCTTCCTTCTGTACAAAATGGTTATACATATGTACAATAAGCGGCTTGTCCTCCAGCATAAAGCTCGGGGCCACGCTGATTCCCAACAGCCTTGGATCCTCTTTCCTCTCACGGCACATTTCATAGATGTTCCAGCAATCCGCATCTGTATTCAGAGTCAGGTCATAAATGCCCTGCCTCGGGAAGTCTTGGAGGCAGTACACCTTCATCTCGTCCAGCTCCAGCATCTCCCCAAGACTTTCTCCACCACATGTTGCAGTTTCACGCGGTCTCTCTCGGCTTTCTCGACCAGGAACCGGACTGTATTCCTCATCCCACCGAAAGCCATCGTCCGCCTTGAAATAAGCTCAGGTGCGGCACCCTAATTGCAGCAGGTGGGTTAAGCCCTTTCGGGCGATCCCACCAGGCAAAGGCGCCGGCCCCTCACTTCCGCATCTGCTCGCTCAGAACCGCTCGCTCAGGATCACTCCTCTCAGCTCGAGATGGCGTGCCTCCCCAAAAGCAGCAGGAGTCTTTAGTCCCCGAAGGGACGATGACTCAAGGCCAAGGGGACACAGTCTCAGCTACACAGCTGTTTCGACCTTAATGGGTCTCATTAGTGTGGGGTTGGTTGTAATGGCTAAGCGGGTTTGAGACTAGACTAGGTAATCACCACTATTATTAAGGTTATGGTGGGTAAAAAAAGTGACAAAAATCCTGTACAGTAAAGCATAAAGCAACTGTAAATATTACTGTATGTTCATTTGCATGTCTTAGACAGGTCTGCAACCCTGTCTTTCCCCATTATCGCCCAGCATACAGCGCTTCCACTGCAGCAAGGGATTCTGGGAAATGACATGCAAATGAGCACTCAGTGCCACCTTTTGTCTCAAGCTCGTATTACACAAGCAAATCCTCAAGCCAATGCATGCTGTTTTAAACACAGCTTTTAGACAGAGGCTGGGATGAGATGCAAAGCCATTAAACCCACTCACAGACATGTTTCAACCTTGATGGGTATCATCAGTGTGTAGCAAGTTCATAACTTTATGTGATGGTAAGACAATAAAGCAAAAGAAAAAGACGCCCAAATGTGAATGATGGTACCGAGTAGATTGGGTATATTTTTCAAACACAGGCATTCATGCATTTAACTCGAAATGCAAAACGCATTAGGAGGAGTAGAGCATGGGGTCGAAAGTGGGGGTTGGGGTTCAGTACCATTTTAGATTTGAAATGGTCCCTCCAAGTTGCAGGTCTGCTGGGCCAGCCATGTCAAGTATGCAGAAAATGAGGAGGGATTTACGCACAGGCTGCATGCTCAGGCTGTTGGTTTTTTTGCCACCAAAAGAGATAAGTAGATTGTACGCTTAAAGCTTACTGCCAGCTTAATGGTCTCACTCATTACAATCTACAGTATTGTATATACTAACCTCCATTTTAAGGGGAACTGCCCCTTTAACTAAACTTTTCCCAATAAGAGACACACAGTACTTGGTTGATGATTGACTGTTAAATTCCTCCCGCCACATTTTTATTGTTGAGTACCCAATTATAATAGACACTACTGACATTGTTATGTTGAAGATTTAAAAATTTTTTTTTACAAGTATATAAAATATGAATACTAAAAGCACCAGAAATGGCAGAAGAAATAATACATTTGCTCATTTTTGTTATACAGTATATGTATTAATGCAAAAATAAACCAATTGCCCTCGTCAATGGAATTTGACCGTACCACATTGTAATTAATAAGATTATTACATTGAAAGAATATTTCAAAAGACAAACCAAATATGTCCTTACATATGTTTCTAATTTTGTTTTAGCAAGATATTTTTTTAACTATATTAGCTCAAGCATGTAAACGAGATTTGTTTTCTTACCTTATTTCAGCAGGATTATTTCATTCATACAATTAGTATGTGCTCAAAGAATAATAAATAATGTTTTGATTGCTGCAGTACATGAAAATATGGTGGTGGGAAGGGTAGCGGGGGGGAGGGGTTGTACTGTATGTGTTTGGGGGGAGGGTTTCTATGTATTTGGGGGGTAAGGAGGTTGTGTGTATTTAAGAGGTTTGGGAGGGTTTGCATGTATTTGGTAGGGTGAGGATTTTTCTATGTTTGGGGGGTTGTGGGATGTTAAATGCATTTAGGGGATAGGGGAGCTTTGTATATATTTGAAGGTGGAGGTTTTTTTTGTATGTATTTGGGGAGTGGAGGGTTGTATGTGGAACGGTTCGAGGCCCCCTCAATCTCATATTGGCCCCTATGTGCATAATCTGCCCCCAGTTACATCTCAGTGTAGTGTGGTACACCTGCTGGCTCACATGACTCCTGAGTCTCCCGCTCGTTGGTAGTGGGGATTTCACAATGACAGGCGTATGAGGTAGTGCTGAGTTCTACTCACAATTGGTACAGCGCCTCCATCCCTTACAGATCCCCATGATAGCAGGGAGGAGTTTCTGGAAGAGAACTCCTGGGTGCATCTTCTTGCTGAATAACTCCAGTTTCAGGCAAAAAGAGTCTCTTGAACAAGGGCATCTTTATTTGCATGGTACATGGCAGACTGCCAATCATAGCAGCCGGTACTTAGACACACATCTTGTAGCTGCACTTCATTAGGACGGTACCTCATGACTCTTTAATCAGCCAGGTATATTTCTGCCACTTCTCCCCTAAGGGAGACTACCAGCTATGCCAGAGCCCTGGACACAGTGGGATCTGCTTGTCACTCTCTGCAACTACTGACACTTGAGCTGCACAGACACAGAGCTCTTGCACTAGACACTTGACCCAGACATAACACACTAACTTTAGGAAGTGATGTGTAATATATAGGTTCCAGAAAGACCCACCTCTGAGTCACTAACAGTGGACACAGAGCATGCTGTCACTACCTTTGCTACATGTTACACATCACCGGGGTTTGAGGGCATACCTCCATGATGACTTCTGGCAACCCTGCCCTCTAACCAGGGATTACTGCACAGCATAAGAGAGATATGTAACACCAATTTTACACATGGCTACAATCTCCCCCTGGTTGAATCCAATGTACCCGCTTGGACCTAAATTTGCGGAACCTTCCTTCAGATGGCAACTGCAAAACATAAACAATATACATTAGTACTCATCATTACAGGAATACATCTTCCCACACTGAAATAATCATATGAGACAATATGGCATCCAGCATACTTAATGAACTACTCCTTGGGAGAATATAAGCCTTAATAGTAATGCCTGGGATCAGGTTTCTTTACCTCCCTCCCATTAGCATCATGTACTGATATACTATAGCATCTAGGCTGCCCGTTCTCTGGCCTGTACTCCATCTTATGCATATAGATTTTGCGCCCAATACTCCAGATTCTCATGAGATAACAAATAATATCCTCAGTCCTACTGTATGCTCAATATGATCAGACTTAGTCTTGATGTAGTCCTCCACAGACTCCCTTAACCAAGCATCCCTATTGTCCTCTATTTCCTGCATAAGAGGTTCTGGTACATAGGGGTATTCTAAACCATGTTTGTAGCGTGCCCTCTCAGCCCTGCTGATTCTGATCAATTTCTTATTGCCTGCCCTGCCCGGTAGTACCCAAGATAGGGGCTCTTCAGGGGCAATCACATCGTATAAAATAGAGGATCCCCTGGGAATGACTAGGCCCTTCTGAATCTCGAACCAGCGTCTGACCAGCTCCTCCTGGCGTTCCTCCTCAGAGTATTCGCCCACATTCCACCAGTGGTCAACTACCTCTCCTCTTATTAATATGAATTGAGTACGATCCAGCCAGACTTCGTACCCCTCAAACATGGGAGCCCACCACTTGGTATTCTGTTCTACAGGATGCTCTCTCACTGATACTGCTGTCTGACCCTCTTCAGTATCTCCCCCAGAAGAAACACCCGACGTGCCAGTGGATCTTGAAGCCGAGCCATAACGTTTAGGGATACCCCTCCCAGTGGTGTCATAACTAGTGGGACTCATTCTCTGAGATGTCCTCACAGGAATCACTTCTATCCCCGACCCATCATCGGACGTAAAGCACTCACCCCAGTCCATGCCTGACCCAGTCCTTTCCTCAGATGTGTCCTGGGACTCCCCAGACCACCCTTGGCTAGATAGGGACCGAGATGATGACGTGACAGGGGCAGGGGTTTGGGCAGTGGCCTTGGGCAGAGCAAAGGGGGAAGTGTCCTTACGCTGCGGAATGATGATCCGCAATTGGGTGATTCCGCGTCCGGTGCCAACGCTGGGACAATCAGGCTCACCCATCTTCTGTTTTCCAAGGCTCCGCATGGCCTGCCGGTACCTGCCCACTTCTTCTTCAGACAGACCGGTGCTGCACAGTAGTCGCGGCGATGACGGTTGCTTCCAGCCAGCTCCGCTGTGTCCACCAGAAGTGACGTCATCGATCTCACGGGACGAGGTGCCATCTTGGGTGGGGTCCGCCACCGGAACTTATTCCTTCAGTTCAACGCCCAGCGCCGGATGTGATAATTCGCTCCGCAGCTCTGCATTGCGGACATCGCGCCGTGGTGCTGGCTTCTCGGCCGGGTAACCTGCACTGCATGCACAGGCACCGCAGGGTCTCTTTTCCACCCGCCTTCACTACCAGGAAGCCTCCCGGCAGTTGGTAGGGGTGTACGGCAATGTCCATTGCACTCTTGGTAGTAGTATTTGGCAAGGGAGACACACGGCACAGAAGTCTCTCTTGTCCACCAGCTCCTCGCAACTGAAGGGCAGGAAGTGCACCTTCAGCTCCTCCCTCAGTCAGCTCCGTTCGCCATTGGCATATGCAAGGACCCTTCCCCCTGGTGGATATTAGAAGAGGGTCCCACAGATTCACATTATGACTCAGAATCGGCTCTGAGCCTGTCACAGTCCAGGAGGGCGCGGCCACAGCTTTTGCGCCACTTCCCCCATCAGGGTGGGGTTCTCTATTTCGCGCCTCTCCCAGCCAAGTTCTTGCAACAGCACTGTTTGCAAAATGTTCTTCTTCATACAGCCCACGCGGTCTCCCGGGGAAGCGGGAGCCGCCATTTTGGATCACGCTTTAATCCACATTAGCAGCAGGGGTTACTTGTTTGTCGATCACCATCTGGCAATCAGATACTCCATTATTTTCACACATGATAGCAATGTCCTCAACACGTTCCTCCAGGGTGGCACCCCAGGCTCCTAGGCAGGACAAAAACAGCGCAGCCACTGCTTTAGCGCCACTCCACAGCAAACTAGCAAAAGTTCCTTCTGTAGTTTGTTCCTCCATGGTACACACACCACGTGCGCTTTCTCCATCAGGCGCGAGCCGCCATCTTGGACTCTCTGCACTGCGCGGGACATCATTACTTGCGGTCGCAATTTTTACTTGCTTCTTGCAATCGCACATGGTGCTCCTCTCTGCTGGGCAGCCGCCATTTTGATGCAATAAAGAATGCCAGTGCACCTCTCCATGTATCTCATGTGTGTCTTACTCATGTATGCACTACCTCAGGCTAGGCTCACTCTTCCTCTGCATGCTGTCACTATCCTCCAGTACTGTATGTGCTCTGTGGTGCGTAGTCTGGTTACTGGCTAGAGTACTCTGGCTTCTCGCATGCAGTATTTGGGGCGTCACCTACTTTTGGCTACACCTAGCGCAGACCCTCTCAGGAATTCCTGACCAATGTTAACCAGGCTATCCCCTCAGGCATCCTACGACTAGCTGCCTCAAGGTGACTAGAACAGCTATAGCCCTGTCTCCAGACACACTTTACTCCATTCAAGGCCATAGGGTGTACTTTGCGAGCGACCGTCAACTCTTGACTACCCCTGGGCTCCCGTCCCTTCCACAGCACTTCCTGGCAGCATACATCTGCTGTTTCCCAGTCAGCCTAGCAAAAGCCTGTCCTGATGATCTCAGCAGCGCCTCCAAAAATGTAACGGTTTGAGGCCCCCCCAATCTCATATTGGCCCCTATGTGCATAATCTTCCCCCCGTTACATCTCAGTGTAGTGTGGTGCACCTGCTGGCTCACAGGACTCCGGAGTCTCCCGCTCGTTGGTAGTGGGGATTTCACCATGACAGGCGTATGAGGTAGTGCTGAGTTCTACTCACAGTTGGTACAGTGCCTCCATCCCTTCCAGATCCCCATGATAGCAGGGAGGAGTTTCTGGAAGAGAACTCCTGGGTGCATCTTCTTGCTGAATAACTCCAGTCTCAGGCAAGAAGGGTCTCTTGAACAATGGCATCTTTATTTGCATGGTACATGGCAGACTGCCCATCATAGCGGCCGGTACTTAGCCGCACATCTTGTAGCTGCACTTCATTAGGAAGGTCCCTCCTGACTCTTTAATCAGCCAGGTATATTTCTGCCACTTCTCCCCTAGGGGAGACTACCAGCTGTGCCAGAGCCCTGGACACAGTGGGATTTGCTTGTCACTCTCTGCAACTACTGACACTTGAGCTGCACAGACTCACAGCTCTTGCACCAGACACTTGACCCAGACATAACACACTAACATTAGGAAGTGATGCGTAATATATAGGTTCCAGAAAGACCCACCTCTGAGTCAATAACAGTGGACACAGAGCATGCTGTCACTTCCTTTGCTACATGTTACACATCACAGGGGTTTGAGGGCAAATCTCCATGATGACTTCTGGCAACTCTGCCCTCTTACCAGGGATTACTGCACAGCATGAGAGAGATATGTAACACCAATTTTACACATGGCTACATATGTATTGAATGGATTTGTAAGTATTTAGGGGAGTTTTTTTTATGTATTTGGGGTTGGGGTTTTGTTGTTGTATTTATTTTGGGAGTGCGTTGGTTGTATGTGTTCTGTTTTTTTTTTAAATGTATTTGGGGTCAGGGTATATATTTGGTAGTGGAGGGGGACTTGTATGTATTTGGGGGGTTGGGGGTGGTGGGTTGTATGCATTTGGGTGGGTTGTATGCATTTGGGGTGGTTTTTTATTATCTATTTTGTGGGGGAGTAATTATTGTGGGGGGATTGTGTGTGCCAGGGTGGGGATTTAATGAATGTGAGGGGAATTGAGGGAGCGGGATTGAGTGAGAGGGGGATAATTGATGGAGGTGGGAGAGTGAGGAAAAGATGAGGTAAGATTGAGACGGGAAGAGAAATACATGTAAAGACGGGGGGAATAGAGGAGGGGGCTCACGAGGTGTGAAATGGGGGGCTTGCAAGACAGCCGACACAGTGGGGGGGGGAGCTAAACTCTAGTTTTGGGCCCTGGGAAATCTGTTGGCAGCTCTTACTATGTTTAACGTTTTATCTTAAAACTATTCCAGATTTAAACCTAGGATAAAAGTAGAAGTAGCAGTCCGTGCAAATTACCATTATCATTGTTATTTCGTCTTCCTCTTTCAATACTGTTTTTATTTTTTAAATCTGAGGCTTCATTTAGGAGATACAGTATGAGCTTTTGAAAGATTCAATCACAGATTCACAAAGGTCTGTTAAATCAGTGCTCATAATGTCTTGTTATCAAATTCAGTAATGGATGTTGTGTTCCCTGAGATTAAAGCCAATCCACAAAGTGAACTGTAGGCAAAAATAGTCTTAATAGCATGTTAAATTAGCACTGCGTCACGTTAGCTGAACATGAATCGCATTACACCTGCCTTACCCAAAGGTGTCGTTACTCCTATCCAGACCCTGAAATGGGCGACGGGGGCGGCGGGGGCGACAGATATCCCCTCAAACACAACTTGAAACAACACGTGGAGAGACAACTGTGCATAGAAAGGAGCACCGCTGTGATACCTGGGATATATGCTAATAGAATATGCAAAGTGTATTTCAATGACTGCTATTAGCATATATCCCAGGTATCTCAGGTGTACTCCTTTTCCTGCACAGGTGTCTCACTATGTGTTGTCTAAAGGTATCTTTGGGGGCTTGTCTCTCTCAACATATTTCAGGGTCTGGATTGAAGTAATGCCACCGTCAGATGACACTGCGTTAACTATAACAGAGCCCTTTGGATATACATAGTTACAGGGAACACCTCATTTGCATACCATTAATACTATCGTCCGTTATAGCAATGCAAGGCCACAAAACTGCTTTAGTGAGCTTTGAAGATATACCCATTAGCACTTAACAATGCTGAAATTAACGTCTCATTAAGAAGAGCTTTGTGGATCTGGCCATAATTGTCCAAAGGATTCAAAGGGAGGTCTACTCAGAGCAGTCTAAAGATTTCCATGGTAAACTCAGATGCTGGGGATTAAGTTATGATTTTTAACACTAACACTTAATATATATATATTTTTAAAGAACATGTACATGCTCAGAGAGTAAGATAGTAGCATTATATTTATAGCCCCGGTATCCCTCAGGGGATTGCCACATGCTGCGGCTTAGTCAATAGGGCGGCTGCATTTGCAATTAAGGCCTTTTCAGTGCAAGCGAGCCTGCGCTGGCAGTTTTGAATAGGGACAGTTAAGAGAGGCTGCAGTTACATGTTGCTAGGCAACCAATGAAGCTGTGAGAGGTGACAGTTTGACAGTTTTTAAAAAGAGTGTAAGTTGGAGCTGGGAGCTGGGTGAGTTAGGGTGTGTGTGCAGGGAGCAGAAGCCCCTGGCACTAGGCCTAGTTACCCCCAGAGGCCCCAGATAAGTTACCATTGCACCAGTTTGTGGTTGCTTCAGGGACAGGCCCTACTTGAGGAGTTCTGCCACTTTAGCTATTTGGTTAAGTTAGAAGCCACTCAGTAGTGCGCAGCCTGATTACTGGGTCTGGGCTCAGACCCCCTCCAGAGTTATATAGAGACTATCTTCTTGGAGGCCCCGCCAAGCAGTGACTGCGGCCGACCGATTGCAGACGGATCCCCGTCAAAGTACAGACGGTGCGGAGCTGGGTGATATTATCCACGCTGGAAGTAACCCCACACGTCGGATCAGGCGGATCCACTACAGTGTATAGCGGCACCCGTGGCTGGAGCCCGGGCAGGTATCTATAAAGAGTGCACCAACACGTCCAGGGATAGCGCTTTCTCCAACACACGTGGGTGGGGTTTGGACATAAGGTACTTTGGGGAATACCTATGTTGATGTGTGCACCCGGTGCACGCCCATGTGTGTGTGTATATGCATTATTCTGTGTGGTACAGGTACCGGAGTTATTATTAGTAGTTACAATAGTATACAGTTATTAGCATACACTGTGTGCGTGTTTTATTATTGTGGTTCCTGTAAGAGGACCATCCCACTCAGGTGGGACCCTTACAGGTGAAGGTGCTGTGTTCGACGATGGATCAGGAAACCCCAGGCTACCAGTGGTGGAGGTTCAGGCCTTCTGTGAGCCTATCAGGTGACGCACCACACCCGGTAACACAAGTGTAGATTTCCCCACATGGTCCCCATCTGCGATTGGGGGGGGGGAAAGGTGTTACATTTTGGAGGCGCTGCTGAGATCTCAGACCTGGGGTGCCCTGTCCTATTTTTCATGCAAATTGTCCAATTTATTTTTCCACTATGTGGGTGCCCTCAAGGCAGGAGGTCCAAGCATGGGCCACAAAGCTTAGTCCGACCCCGAACCACCTGGGCGTTGTGGGCGGAGTTCCTGCTTGCGCATTCGCGTCAGACATCCAGGCGCATGTTCGCAAACTCCCTGGACTGGCACAAGCATGGGTCATAGGGCGAAAGTATGATTCCCTCCGTCAATGGAGTGCCATGATACTAAAGGTAGGCCATGCCATAAGCGAGGAAGACGGTCCCCAATTCCTATCTCTGCCCAAGGGTCCGATCAATGGGTGCCCAATTATCTATCCTGACTTAGAAGTTTCTCTGGCCCCCGCATCCGGGGAGGCTAAAAATGAGTCCCACCTAAAATGGCATCTCCTGCCAAGTCAGGCGAGCGTACATGCAAATGGCAGCCAGGCTGCGCCACAATGCGTTGCTGTAAACTGCCCAGGTCTGGCGCGAGAGCCAGAGCTCCACCCCCGTTACATCAATGAGTCTCAGTCCACAACTTCTGTTCCCCAGCAGGGAGGAATAGGATGCAGCAAACTGCACCCTCAGTTATACAGAGTGTGGCGAGTAAGACGAGAAAAAGTGCCCTATTTGCTGTGCTTGCTGTGCTGTGCTTACAAAAAGAGTTGAATAAGTATGGCGGTATGGACTTTGACCCTTATCACCTACCAGTAGAACTTCTGGTGGCAAAAGTGGACAAGCAGGGGTGCGTACGATGTTTCTACAGCAAATGTGATTTTCCAGAGGGAGAACTGACTTGGGGACCCAAGAGTGCTTGCTGCGGAGCAAAGTTCCTGCAACCCATGCTTCTGCGGCCCACGGAAACCGCAGAGAAATATGTGTCAGACCCCTCTACTGGGCCGGTCAATGCTGCCAATCTACATACCTCAAGAGTGGAGGTATTGGAGGGCCCGTGTGCCCTAACAGTGGTTCCAGACTCAACTCCAGAATCAGTTCCAGATTCGGTTCCAATGACGGAACCACAGATGTTCGAACCAACGAAGGGTAAGGCGTCCCTACCCCCATTCTCTTCTACTGACAACAGTATCCAATCAGCCGTGGTGATGTGCCTGCCGGCAGACCACTCAAGTGATGCTGAGGACAACTGGCTGATTGACTCACCTACTGCGGACTCTTCTGTGGAGCCGTGTGCCCTGCCATGGCCTGTCCGGCCTTCAACGATGGTACAATCGGTCCCAGGCTTGGGATCAGTACCTGCCAACGACGACAGGGGTGAGTTGACTTAACCAGGGGTGTCGGGTATGAGCTCCCCGGTGATCGCAGGGCATGGAGGCTCCAAAGGTAGGGTCACCCGGGCGATGGGCTCACCCCGTCATCGCGTCCTGGTGGAGGTGTCTCCCCTAGAAGATCTCTGCAGACCAGAGAACCGATTTGACCCCATCAAGATATCCAGTACAGCGGCTATGCGCGACACTTACTCCTACAAGAGGAACCTTCAATCCTTCTCGTCTCAAGACATGGACCTGCATGTAGATATTGTGATGTCCCCAGAAGACGTCACCACTAAAGAGATTGCTGGAGTGAACAAAGACTGTGCTGTGACCGCTCTGGTAATTATTGCCTCCTTTATGCTCACGCTGGAGCGCTTCATTCACCACATGGTGGACCGAGGCAAAGGGCAAGACCTCCTGGCCCACCTCATCCATGTCGCGGATGGCCGGGTAAAAGTTTGGCTCCAAGATCCCTTACTATTCCTTCTACCAGGGGGAGGAGATGGTTTGGGATCAGAGACTGTAGCCCCCAATCATGAGTTACAAAAGACTCCCAGGAGTCAATCACTCAATCAGTTAGGGGTACCCCACTATGAGACTCAGCTGGCCTCGGGTATCAACCCGATTTGTTGTGTATCCTATGCAATGCATTTTTCATTATATAACTCTCTGCTATATGTCTGCTACCCAAGCAAGGCCGTTGGGATTTTACCAGGGGGAGTGTATACCCCCGGTATCCCTCAGGGGATTGTCACATGCTGCGGCTTAGTCAATAGGGCGGCTGCATTTGCAATTAATGCCTTTTTAGTGCAAGGGAGCCTGCGCTGGCAGTTTTGAATAGGGACAGTTAAGAGAGGCTGCAGTTGCATGTTGCTAGGCAACCAGTGAAGCTGTGAGAGATGACAGTTTAGACAGTTTTTAAAAAGAGTGTCAGTTGGAGCTGGGAGCTGGGTGAGTTATGGTGTGTGTGCAGGGAGCAGTAGCCCCTGGCACTAGGCCTAGTTACCCCCAGAGGCCGCAGATAAATTACCATTGCCCCAGTTTGTGGTTGCTTCAGGGACAGGCCCTACTTGAGGAGTTCTGCCCCTTTAGCTATTTGGTTAAGTTAGAAGCCACTCAGTAGTGCACAGCCTGATTACTGGGTCTGGGCTCAGACCCCCTCCAGAGTTATATAGAGACTATCTTCTTGGAGGCCCCGCCAAGCAGTGACTGCGGCCGGACGGTTGCAGACGGATCTCCGTCAAAGTACAGACGGTGCGGAGCTGGGTGATATTATCCACGCTGGAAGTCACCCCACACGTAGGAGGACATCACGTCGAATGAGGCGGATCCACTTCAGTGTATAGCGGCATCCGTGGCTGGAGCCCGGGCAGGTATCTATAAAGAGTGCACCAACACGTCCAGGGATAGCGCTATCTCCAACACACGTGGGTGGGGTTTGGACATAAGGTACTTTGGGGAATACCTATGTTGATGTGTGCACCCGGTGCACGCCCATGTGTGTGTGTATACACATTATTCTGTGTGGTACAGGTACCGGAGTTTTTATTAGTAGTTACAATAGTAAACAGTTATTAGCATACACTGTGTGCGTGTTTTATTATTGTGGTTCCTGTAAGAGGACCATCCCACTCAGGTGGGAACCCTTACAGGTGGAGGCGCTGTGTTCGACGACGGATCAGGTAACCCCAGGTTCCCAGTGGCGGAGGATCAGGCCTTCTGTGAGCCTATCAGGTGACGCACCACACCCGGTAACACAAGTGTAGATTTCCCCACATGGCCCTATCTGCGATTGGGGGGGGGGGGGAAAGGTATTATATATTATAGCGTTCAACTGATATGGACTTGAGGAGGTGATTGCTTCTTTAACTGACATATGAAAAAAGCATCAAAGACCCTGGATAAAAATTATAAATTTATCACAGATTCTAATAGAGTTTCTCATCATGTATCCACTAGTAATAAAGCCAACTGTATTAATATTCTTTAATACCGAAATATGGTATAAACCATGTAGCAACATTTAAGTCAGGAAGCTGCAAATTAATTACAGAGAGACATTTAAGAAAGATTGTGATAATAATTATATCAATCTAAAAGAGGTCAACTGTGATACTGACCATTCTAAAGTCCAAATAAGAAAGGTGGAGTTTCATTTAAATAGTTCTAGACAAACTAAATCAGGTTTTGAGTTTGACACACCACTCCTGAGAAATCAAAATGTGACCTAGAAATAACAGAAATACTGTAAATACTTTAGTAAATATTGCAGGGTTAATACAGTGGCGGCCGCCTTTATCCTAATGCAGCCGCCACCGCGGGAATTTTTAAACCGTGGAGGCGCGCATCTTCTTTTCGGCCAGTTTCCCGTGCCTCAGGTGCTTTCAATGATAAGCGCCATTAGCGCTTATCTGATGATGCGGCCGCCGCGCAGGAAACTCCGGAAGAAAAGGAGAAAAGGCCCGGATAAATCCGGGTAAGTGTTAGAATAAAGGTGGCCGCAACAGTATCAACAAAAGTTCACACATTAAACTTTTTTTGGATTTTTATTGTACCAAATGTTTTTTCTATAATGGCAGATGTAATACTGTATGTAAAAAAAGTGCAATTTTATAATTATAATATAATTATAATAATTACAGCACTTATTGAACAATAAAAAGCATAGCTATCATCTGAATAAGGTTAAGTGACAGTTACTAATAAAAATATTTCTTGTATATTTACAGAATGATTCATAAATATAACATTTTTTTAAGATTCAAAATTATTCTATTGAGTGAACAATAATGTGGCATTAAAGAATTGATTTGGCTTCATGATGGAGAATACAATTTAGATTAAATAAAAATGTTTATGAAATTGCTTCAGGATTTATTGGTTTAGCATGATAACTCATCATCTGGAGGCAAGCTTGCAGGAATTTGAGCAGAAAAGTTAATTAACAATAACTTTAAAACTGCCAAAAGCCACTATAGGCCCAGGACTTAATAAACATACACATTTGTTTTTAGAAAGGAGAAAGCTGAATACAATTTCACCTTGCCTCAGTGAATTCATTATAAAAATAAAGTAAGCAAAATTGATTCAGATATTTTAATCATAAATAAGAAGAGTCAGATATGCATGAGTGCAGACAAATAATCTGGTCAATCACAAAATGGATACTTTTTCATTTTAATTGAAAACCTTAAGGATGTCATTAAAACAAAATAAACATTTTTAGGTATGAGTTCAGTAAGTCATCTACATGCTTCATCAAATACTTCTAATGATAATATGATATATCCTGTTGTTGACACCTTTAACTAGCACATTGCTAATGGACATAATAGTGCATTTCCCTTCAATTTTAAATGGTGTGTACTTAGAGTATTTCATTTCTAGTCCTTTTTCTTTCTATATTTGGTGTGGAATTGTGAGATGTTTAAAGGGGCAATGCCTACTAGGACAAAAGAAAATACTCTAATTCCAGTGACATGTTTAAAGGCTAGGCAAGGTTGGTAATCTCACACTTAGGCCTCGGATATAGTGGGCGCTTAGGTGCTGCTGCTCGCTCTCGCTTGCTGACGCTCGCGCTACCAGGAGCTTTTTGCTGTCCTGACAGAGGAGACAGCAAGCGCGCTTGGAAGGCGGGTATCACTGTGTGTGTGTCACTTGGTAGTTGTCAGTGTGTGTGTGTGTGTGTGTCACTTTGAAGTGGTCTGTGTGTTTGTGTGTCACTGGGGAACGTGTGTGTGTGTGTGTATATTATATAATATTTTAAAAATTAAAAAAAAAAGATATGTTGTGAGAATAAATTATTTAATAAATTATTTATTAATATTGTGCACACACGCACGCACGCAAACACACACATACACATGCATACACATACACACATGCATACACATACACACACACATGCACACACACACACCTTATATATACACACATTATATATACACACACACACAATATATACACACACACACACACACACACACACACACACACACACACACACGCACACACACACACACACACACACACACACACACAATAATCTACTGTAACTGCTCCGCCATCTGTATACACACACACATATATACACACACACACAATGCACACACACACACACACACACACACACACACACACACACACACACACACACACACACACACACACACACACACACACACACACACACACACACACACACACACACACACACACACACACACAATGCACACACACACATGCACATGCACACACACACATATACACATGCATACACACACACACACACACACACACACACACAATGCACACACACACATGCACATGCACACATACACACACACACACACACACACACACGCACATGCACATGCACACATACACACACACATGCATACACATACACACACACACGAGACAGGGATCGGGGCAGAAAGGAGACAGGGATCGGAGCAGAAGGGAGACAGGGACCGGAGCAGAAGGGGACAGCGATCGGGGCAGAAGGGAGACAGCGATCGGGGCAGAAGGGATACAGGGACCGGAGCAGAAGTGAGACAGGGACCGCAGCAGAAGGGGACAGGGATCGGAGCAGAAGGGGACAGGGACCGGAGCAGAAGGGGGACAGCGATCGGGGCATCACCCTCTCCCCCCCTCCTACACACACACACAGACACACACAGACACACACAGACACACACAGACACACACAGACACACACAGACACACTCAGACCTCTGTGCTGCCGGTGAAGGACCGGCTGCAGCCCCATTGGATGGGAGCGGTCACGTGACCACTCCTCCACTTCCCCGAGCGGCAAATTTCAATTTGCCGCTCTCGGAAGAGTTTCTCCTCCTCAGCACGCATCAGCACGCATGAGGAGGGAGAAACTATAGCCGCACTGATTACAGATGCAGGCGCTTTGTGCATCTTTTCAGTGCGGCTAAGCCCGCCTCAGCGACGCTGAGTGTACTTTGTCCTGGGCCTTAGGCACGTTCTATAGTGCCGGGAATGTGCTATGCCATGCGCGCGCAGAATTTTAGTTGGCTGACGTTAGTCAGCCTTTCTATACAAGGGCTGCGCGTGCACGGCATGGAGAGGGGAGCCGACAGACAGCGGCGAAGATGAGGAAAATCATCTTTTTGCGCCGCTACCAGCGCTGAATGTATGTATATGTGTGTGTGTATATATGTATGCATGTGTATGTATGTATATGTATGTGTGTGTGTGTGTATGTGTGTATGTATTTGTGTGTCTGCACAAATCTAATACATTTTTTATTTTTACCAATGTTTTTTTTTTTAATAAATAATAAATTACACATAAAAACACACACACACACACACACACACACACACACACACACACACACACACACACACACACACACACACACACACACACACACACACACACACACACACACACATACATACACACATGAACACACACAAACACACTCAACACTGTATACTTACTCAACACAGTATACTTACGAAAAGCATGCGGCACGTGCACGCCTGTTCGCATAGGCACGCGCGGCCGCTTGCAGTATATAACAGCCCTTACAGTTGTAAGGGGGTCACCCTGGTTCCCCTGATCTTCCTTTGCCCCCTGCCTTACCCCTGTGGAAGTGGGGGAAGGGGACGGCGACTTCTCCCGGCAGGCACGCCATCTTGGTTGCGGCGCGAGGTTCGCGCAATGCGCAGAGGTTGGCCAGGGTAGCGGTGGCCATCGCCAGTGTGCCGGAGCTCTGGGAGGTTGCGCAGGCGCAGTTAAGCGTAGTGGCGGCCATTACAGCGTCGCACATGCGCAGTAAAGATCGCGCACGCAGTCCCCATAGGAAAGAGCTGTGCCAAGGACTACAATTCCCAGCAGCCTCTGGGGACTGCACTTTCACCCTGGTCACAGGCAGCATTGAAGCCAATAGAGCTGGCAGATTCTCATGCTGCAGAGTTGCAACAATGTTGTGTGCAGACAGGGTTTTTGTCAGTTGGATCCAGGAAGAGATTGGGGAAGGTAGTGTACACAGAGCAGGGCTCTGCTGTACTAGGCCAGAGAAACCCCAGGCCACAGGTAGGCCCCACTCCCCACTAGGTTAGTGGGTAAGTTCATAGGGAAGGCCCCTAGGTTAGGGACCCTGCCTTTAGGTGCGTGTGAGGTGCAGCCTTGTCAGTGTCACGGCTGTCAGTGCTGTGAGTGCTGACAAGAAGGCATAGTGTGTGTGCAGCCGTTTGCTGCAGGTACCAAGCAGGTTGCCGTACGTTGCTGCAGGTACAGTTAGTGCAGTGGGTTGCTGCAGGTGCTGGGAATATTAGTTAGCAGTCAGGACCGGGAAGAGCTAGGGGAACGGATTAGGACAGTAACCCCCTAGGCGCCAGATAGGTCTTCACTCCCCAGCTTGTGTTGCTACAGGGACAGGCCCTAGGTTAGGGACCCTGTCACAGTAGTACTAGTACTTGGGCTCAAGTCTGTAGCCTCAGAGAAAGAGACAGAGACTATCTCCAGGGTGGGTTCACCCCTGGCGGGCCCTGTGAGAGGCAACATCGGATCAGACGGGATCACCAAGCAGCAGATCCTTTTCGAAGTTGCTTGCAGGCCCGAGTGCAGGAGTGCTTGGCAGGTATCTTCCTATGTGCACCAACGTATCCTAACATATCACAACTACACATAGTGGCAGTGCTGACCACGGGACAAAGGGGTTGGGCTGTGGACACAGTGTGGGGATACACGGTGACTGTGGTGTTACTCCCTATGGGGAATGTTATAAGTGTGTGTTATTGCCTGGATATATATAAAGTGGTTACATACATTCCTGTGCATGTGGTTATTGTATATGCGGGTCCTGTGTAGGCAACCTTCTATATCCCTAGAACTCTAAACAGGTGGAGGCGCTGAAACCGAGAACGTTCCAGA
Organism: Ascaphus truei; assembly: GCF_040206685.1. Classification (NCBI taxonomy): domain Eukaryota; kingdom Metazoa; phylum Chordata; class Amphibia; order Anura; family Ascaphidae; genus Ascaphus; species Ascaphus truei. The sequence continues at coordinate 432,884,696 of NC_134483.1, forward strand.
GGATTCCCCCCAGGCTCTCACTACGGAGGCTCAGACCTCCTGTGAACCACACCTGGTAACACATAGGTTTCCACCCACACACACGGTATATGTGATTGGGATAGAGGGAATACCCGTTACATTTGGAGGCGCTGCTGAGATCGACCTGGGGTGCCCCATTCTATTTTTGTGCCAGTTAAGTCCCAACCATGTTTGTGCCCTCAAGCCATGAGATCCACAAATGGGCCTGGTGGGCAAAAGTATCCCCGCGACTTGTGGTAGTAGTAGGGAATGTGCCCACTAGGGCGATGAAGTTGAATGAAATTTGTGAGGCCCTAAGGGAACTCCTGGGCCTAGACCAAAGGTGAAGGAAGATAGAGCAGAGGTACGACACCACTGAACAGTGGAGTAGACTATGGCTAGTGGCGGATCAGGAAATATGCCGGGAAAATGCCCCTCTGACTTTACATTTCTCAGAGGCCCCACCAGAAGGCTACCCTCTTATATACGCAGAGAGCCCTAGTGAAATTAACAGAACTGTGATCAAAAGGGAGGCTCCCTCATCCAGTGAGTCACACCTAAAATGGCGTCTCCCGCCAAATCAGGAGAACACACGTGCTGCTGACTGCAAGCCTGCACTAAATTGTGTTGCAAAAATCTGCACAGGACTGGCAGGAAAACCAGAGCTCCGCCCCCGAGAAGTGAGTGACTCAGTGCAGAGCCCGAACCACTCAGTGATAGAGCGTGCCCCTCCTTTAAATTCCACCAGGGGGAGTGTAGACGGACGTTCACAGAGGTACACAATTGGAGGCTTTTATAAGGTGAAATTATAATAGGCTTTATTGTGCCTTTTCCTTTTTCATCAGGAAATCATCCAAACACAGGGGGAGGGGGGGACAAAGCTTCTATTCACTTGGGAGTATTTCTAGTGAAAATACCATGCAATTAATTCACAACTCCCCAAGTCAAGCATATCTCGCAGACCCAAAACATATAGCATGAAATAAGCAGATATAAGCAGTCTCTTAATAATGAAAGTCTTATCAGTTCCTTGGAGGGAAAATCTTCTCTGGTTCAGCTCCCTTCCCTCATGGTGTGTCAGCATTCAGGTTCAGAAGTTTTCCCTGTGTCTTGTAAGCAGCTCTGCTGTTTCTTCTGGCAGGGCTCAAGATTGTTGTAAGAGTCAAAGACAATCTCTGCTCTCTCTCCCAATTTCAGCTCTCAATCAGAGCTAAGGAGTCACTTCCTGTCTCAACAGACCGGCTTTGGTAAGCAAACTAGATCAGGCAGGTGGTGTTTATTAATTGACTACCAGCAGTTAACCCCCACACTGCTAGATTAAAGGCACATTACTTGAACAGGGATTACTCCCCTGTTACAGGGAGCAAGCACAGTGAACAGCTATCAGCAACTGCTGTTCCCACTAAAGAAGGTACAGAATGCAGAGAAACACACCCTCAGTTGTATGGAGTATGGCGATCAAAAGGAGGGAAAGTATAATTTCTTGTGTGCCCGTGCCTACAAAAGGACTTGAATCTGTCTGGTGTTATGGACTTTAACCACTTTAGGCTACCAATAGAATACCGAGTGACAGTGGTGGATGAAGAGGGGTGCATAAGATGTGTTTGTAACCAGTGTGACTTCCCAGGTGGCAAACAGACCTGGGGTCCCAAGTGTGCCTGCTGCGGGGCACAGTTCCTAAAACCCATGCTGCTGTGTGCTACGGAACCCGCAGAGGAAGATGCGGCTAACCAGCCTACCTCAGCTACAGAGGGCCGTGCGCCCTAACCGTGGTTCCAGATTTGGTTCTAATGCCGGAACCGCAGATGGAACTACAGAGGACAAGTGAAGCTGAGGACAAAGAGTCGGTTGCCGCGCCTGCTGTGGGCCTGTGTGCCCTACTATGGCCAGTCTGGCCTAAGATGATGGTACCGTCGGTCCTAGTCTTGGGATCAGTACCTAACAACGACAAGTGTGAGTTGACTGCCCCAGGGGTGTCGGGTGTGAGCTTTCAGGTGACCGCGGAGCACGGTAGCTTCTTAAGTCTGGCCACCAGGGCGAATGGCTCCACTCGGCATCGCATCCTGGCAGAGGTGTCCCCCTTAGAAGATAGCTGTCCAGTGGTGCGAGTGGACCAGTACCCACTGCCTATCGTCCAGGTGAAGAGGAAAGACAACAGCCAACCAGCCGTGGTGATGCACCAGCCGGCGGACCACACACGTGAAGCTGAAGCATCAGCGACGGACCCTGCTGTGGACCCGCTGCTCCTCGATATCCCTCGGCAGCAAGCGCTGGTGTGGCCGGAGCCGTGGAAGAGGCTCCCAGCTGTGGCGACTCCCAGTGTGTCGGAGGGACATCCAGAGACGGGACCGGAGGAAGAGGAACCCATCGCAAGCCAGCGGAGTGGTGAGGAACCTCCTTACTCCCCACAGGCTCCGATGGAGGCGGCCGTGGAAAAGGCCCGAACTAAGGCTCCTGACCTGTGCGCTCCAACCCAAATGGTCCCAGGACTGGGATCCAACGCTCCCGAGTTTCAAGACAGTGAGTGGACTGCCTCAGAAGTGCCGGGGACAGGTCCCAAGACAGGCGAGGTGGAAACTGACAGCGTCCCTGAGGACCTGTTGGCCACCATGAATCATTGCAGTGGTAAGGCATCAACCCTTTACCCCCTGCAGGATGTAACAAAGACTTTGAGTATGGAGACATTGCCAATTGCTCGCTTCCCAGTGGAAGCTTCGCAAGTACTCAGGGACAAGGACTGTGTTGCGAGTGATTCAGTGAAAATTGCCTCGTTTAAGCCCAAAAAAGAGCGCTCCATTCACCATGTGGTGGACCGCGGAAAAGGTCAAGGCCTCCTGGCCTACGGCATCCATGCCGCGGATGGCCGGGTAAGGGTCTGGCCAAGAGACACTGTGCTATTCCTTCCACCAGGGGGAGGAAGTAGTACGGAACCGGTGACTGTTACCCCAGAGCGTGCTCGCCCAGAGATTATCCCGGGGGAGGCTCACAAACGTAAAAGTGAGGTACCCCCACATGATCAGTTATGGGCACCCCACCACTGGTCTCAGCAAACAGCTAAAATTCAGCTGGCCTCGGGAATTACTGTGTGGGATATGCCATGTATCAGTGATGTTAAAGTCAACATGTTAAGTTGTACAGTTTATGCAATGCATTTTTATTGTGTAACTTTCTGTAAAGTGATGCTGTTCTCCAAGCGGGGACGTTGGTATTTTCACCATGGGGAGAGTGTAAGGGTGTCACCCCCGGTTCCCCTGATCTTCCTTTGCCCCCTGCCTTACCCCTGTGGAAGTGGGGGAAGGGGACGGCGACTTCTCCCGGCAGGCACGCCATCTTGGTTGCGGCGCGAGGTTCGCGCAATGCGCAGATGTTGGCCAGGGTAGCGGTGGCCATCGCCAGTGTGCTGGAGCTCTGGGAGGTTGCGCAGGCGCAGTTAAGCGTAGCGGCGGCCATTACAGTGTCGCACATGCGCAGTAAAGATCGCGCACGCGGTCCCCATAGGAAAGAGCTGTGCCAAGGACTACAATTCCCAGCAGTCTCTGGGGACTGCACTTTCGACCCTGGTCACAGGCAGCATTGAAGCCAATAGAGCTGGCAGATTCTCATGCTGCAGAGTTGCAACAATGTTGTGTGCAGACAGGGTTTTTGTCAGTTGGATCCAGGAAGAGATTAGGGAAGGTAGTGTACACAGAGCAGGGCTCTGCTGTACTAGGCCAGAGAAACCCCAGGCCAAAGGTAGGCCCCACTCCCCACTAGGTTAGTGGGTAAGGACCTAGGACCTAGGACCTGGGAAGGCCGCTAGGTTAGGGACACTGCCCTTAGGTGCGTGTGAGGTGCAGCCTTGTCAGTGTCACGGCTGTCAGTGCTGTGAGTGCTGACAAGAAGGCATAGTGTGTGTGTGCAGCCGTTTGCTGCAGGTACCAAGCAGGTTGCAGTGCGTTGCTGCAGGTACAGTTAGTGCAGTGGGTTGCTGCAGGTGCTGGGAGTATTAGTTAGCAGTCAGGACCGGGAAGAGCTAGGGGAACGTATTAGGCCAGTAACCCCCTAGGCCCCAGATAGGTCTTCACTCCCTAGCTTGTGGTGCTACAGGGACAGGCCCTAGGTTAGGGACCCTGTCACAGTAGTACTAGTGTTAGATAGGGACACAGCGGACGCTGCGCTCCCCGTGAAGAGACTTGGGCTCAAGTCTGTAGCTCCAGAGAAAGAGACAGAGACTATCTCCAGGGTGGGATCGCCCCTGGCAGGCCCTGTGATAGGCAACATCGGATCAGACGGGATCACCAAGCGGCAGATCCTTTTGGAAGTTGCTTGCAGGCCCGAGTGCAGGAGCGCTCGGCAGGTATCTTCCTATGTGCACCAACGTATCCTAACATATCACAACTACACATAGTGGCAGCGCTGACCTCGGGACAAAGGGGTTGGGCTGTGGACAAAGTGTGGGGATACACGGTGACTGTGGTGTTACTCCCTATGGGGAATGTTATAAGTGTGTGTTATTGCCTGCATATATATAAAGTGGTTATATACATTCCTGTGTATGTGGTTATTGTATATGCGGGTCCTGTGTAGGCAACCTTCTACATCCCTAGAACCCTACACAGGTGGAGGCGCTGAAACCGAGAACGTTCCAGAGGATTCCCCCCAGGCTCTCACTAGCGGAGGCTCAGACCTCCTGTGAGCCTGACAGGTATACTGCACCACACCTGGTAACACATAGGTTTCCACCCACACACACGGTATCTGTGATTGGGATAGAGGGAATACCCGTTACACAGTATAAGTATTTTTTTGTTTCTTTCCAACGATAGACTATGAGGTAAGAGAAATTAGGGTGCTCAAACCCCAGACAACTTCATCCAGTTATAACAGTATAACACATTCCATGAAGACACCATTGCTTTTGTTGTTGCTTTTGTGCGTGTACTTGGTATGCTGCAGAGCATCTATGGTTTAGAGTATATAAAATGATGTCCCAGTATGTATATTAGACATGTTTGAAATCAATAGGTCAATACATGCTGTATCCATCACCCTGAACAGCTTTAAGTTGCTAAAAATTACTGCTAAAAATGATTGTTAATTATCTGTACCAAAAATCAGCTTTGAGAATTATGGATATTAGCAAATATATTCTGTATAAGAGACTTAGATATGTTGACTCATTAATTCCTCCTCCCCTTGGAGGAAAATTCTTAAAGACTTACATAAAGAAGGTCTCAAGATTGTTTAAGTTTGTTTTTAATATTCTAATGGTGTTTTTAAGTTAGACATTGTATGTTATTTTGTTGATTATGATGTCTTACTGTATATTGGTGTGGACCTAATAATAAGGTCCTGTTTTATAATCATGTTGAATGTCTTTGTACTGTTGGGAGCTGGAGCGATGAGGTACTATGATACTATTGGGAGTTTTTACAAAATTGCTCTTGATATATGTTATATTTTGCAGTCAATCCTTAGTAGGTGCTTTGTGGATCATTGTGCCCTATTGTGTATGTTAGCTGGGGCCATTTTGAGTGGTAGTCGCATCATCTGCTCATCATGTTCATTGGTGGTGTAGCGGTGCGCCTTAGCCTATCAGAGGCCCGCAGTGACTTCACGATGGGCGGATCTGTTAGCAGAGACCGGGAATAGTACTCCTGTCTACATGCCTGATGTGGGCGTGCGTGGACTGGAACAGGGGGCGGTCCGTACCCATAAGCCCCAGGGCTGGTATATCGGCGCCCCGTGTGACGTCACACGCATGCGCAATGGGTATTCTCGCGCGACGGTGCGCAGATTTGCCTAATTAGTCTAATGACAATACAGGTATATAAGGTAGCTTATCTCTCCATATCCCAGACTCCTTGATAAAGGACCTACCGGTCCGAAACGCGTAGGAGGTGTGTGTTTTTGTCCCCCAAGAGGTGAAGATGTTTTCAGCCATGCACTGAATTAAAGGTATTTATTTTACTCCACCTGGCTTCCTGGCTGTGCACCATTTGTTTTTTCTTCTTGCTGCTCAAAGATAGACTATGAAAAGGTTTCATTTCCTCTGGCTACTCCCTTTTGTGTAATGTAAATGAGTGCTCAGCAAGTGCTTGTACTGTCAGGTCATCCCCTCCTTAACTTAATTGGTTCTCTGATAAGGACAGTGTACCTTATGTACACTCTGAACGTGTTTTGAATTAAGGAGAGTCAAAGAGAAACGGAACTTGTCTAATTTGTAATACAAAAAGTCTTAGCTGTATTTAACCTATAAAATGTGCCACTGTTGCGGGGGGGGGGGTAATTATTGTGGTGGGATTGAATTTAAGATTTACCTTTGCCTCTACCCACCCCCTGCTCTATAAATGCACAATGCATAGACCTGGAACCAAAGAAATCAGATTCTCATCTGATCCATAGTAAGGTCAAGAAAAGTCCACATATTGCTGTAAAAATGAAGTTCATTACTCTAAACCATGTCTACATCCATATAGAAAATGAGGAAAGTAAACAGATCTCATGTATGTCTTTTTGGTTTAAAAATAAAGTGTGAATGTTGTAGTAATGATCAACACTAAAGTAGCTAATTGGAATATAATGAAATACAGTGTATGACTTTTGAGGGGAAAAAGAGCATTGCTGATATTAGTATTTATAGCATTTGCACTAAAGGTGCTGAATGAAATGTAAATTGGTTTTAGGCTCACCCAGAATTCATACCTTAAAAACCTAGCTGCTATGGTAATGAAGGGGTTAAAAAAACAACCTCGTTAGTTGGGGGTAAGGTGGGTGAGTGAAGTAGACTTCATTGTTTATGAGGATCATTGCATCGTGGGTCAAGAGTTGGTGCCGCAGTTTGATGCGGAGGATGAATCTTCATTCTGGCAAAGGTAAAAAACACATTGATTGTATTTTATTTAATTGTGTATTTTTTTAAAGATGTCAATTGATTGACAATGTGTTTATCTATGCCTTTTGAAGGAATAGATAACTACATTGACAAACAATGCATTTTTTGACAAATATTTGTTTTTATTTAATTGTGTTTTATTTTGTGGATGTTGTGTAAGGTTGCACATTCATTGCCATTGTGATAATCCTTGCCCCCATTATAGGCATAGCTTACCACAGTGGCAATCAATGGGTAGAGGGGGTAAAGGATGCGGGTAGTTCCCTGGGAAAGGTGGTTAGGCCTCCCGGGTGGGTAGCTGAAGGGGGGCATAAGCCCTTAATTACCAATTTTTTTATTTTACTGTCCGTGTCCACTGAAGACGAGGAAGACGCGGATGCCGAAGATGAAGACGGCCTTCATCCTGGCAGGGGTAATTACAACTTCTATTTACTTTATGCTGGCTGTGTAATGCGCAAATGCGCTATTATCCAGATATGGATTATAGGGCTTTGCGCATTGCGGTGCTTACCTTGCTGAGCATAACTTGTTGTATCCTTGAGCTGCTGTGTCTGTTGTGCCTTGCTCCTTGTCCTGTGTTCTTTTGCAGTTTTACTCTTCGTGTACTGACCTGTCTTGACTTTGGAACCCCTCTGGATATTTACCATGGCTTACCCTCAACTCTGCATACCTCTCCATCCAAGACCACGGCTATATGGACCTCCACGATTCTAACTTCTTCAATCCCAGCCCACGGCTATACGGACTTGTCCATTCTGACCTATCCATTCCAAGACCCTGGCAAGTATCAACTAACCCACTATCTCCAACCCAGACTCAGCTACGTTTGACAATCCACCTGCCAGGCACGCTTCCACTGCTGTGGGTGCGTGGTTTACTACTTCCCCACAACAGGAGAGTCTTCACAAACACTTACGGGATCTGCAGCTGCTATTCCCTGGTGGAAAGGATTATCCTTGATTACCACAGTGGGTACTGTATTACCTTGGACTGTTGGATTGCACCCCCTGTGTCCTGGACTGTCCCTTGTACGCGCCCCCTGTTGGATACATTTATTCTGGTTGCTCGTTGTTTTTGAGCATTTTTCTATAGGGAGATCTGTACAGGGAAAGGGAAGTACCATCAGACATTTTTGTGTCTCATGGGAACGAGCCTGAAGAAGGGGATTGTACCCCGAAACGTTGCCACCCCCTATCCCTGTCACTTTTATATTTTTTGTGTCACCCTATCCCATCCCCCCTCCCCTTTTTTCCTTCCCCTGTTTTTCTCCCATTATTATTGTTTGTTTGGATGCATTGTGGTTTGGTTTTTTTCTTACATAACATTAGGTTTTGTGTTTATTTTGCTCATTAAACCTTTTTTGGCATATTCCCTTCTTTTTTGATTCTTCTATGTGCTGGGAACATTGGATTCTTTTTGGATTAGTAAATACTGTACTGTATGACCTTCAGTTATTTGTAGGAGAGAAATAGAAGCAGGAGGACACCATTTTGCTAATTAGGTATTCTGCAAAGACACCCGGATTAGCAAGGGATCTTTTAGACTGTCTATTGCACATGAACATGCTCAACAATTCCTGAATTGGGAGTAGATGTACCAAGTTGTCAATGGTTGAACAGTTATATGTTTTTATGAACTGGTTCAGTCTAATAAAATATAAATGTAAAGCACTGACCATTAAAATTAATGGCCACTAATAAGATGGAATAAAAACATCCTCAGTAGTCTCACACAGCAGAGCATGAATATCAAGCTCTTTATGACTAACGTTTATGACTTTATGGTTTCATTTATTGTCACTTGCACGAGTTTATAAAAAAGGAATAGAATTAATTTTTATTTTATTTATTTATTTTTCGTTTATAACCAAACTTAAATATTTCTTACTTGCAGTAGAATGGCAATACATTTATTGATATTATTTATGAGTATGTTATTGGGCAGCAGCTAGAAAGGGAAAACACAATTTTAACATACTGTACATTTATTTTTTTATCACAAATGTATAATGACGATATACTATACAGAAATAGTGTATCCGACTGAGCAAAAAAAAAAAAACAATATATATTGCTCGGTGTGACTTTATGCTGTTCCTGGGAATGTCTTCCGATAGTTTATATTGGCAAAATATTTTGGACTATAGGCTGTTCCTTTAAACACTTTTCTATTTTTTCATTGAAATATTGGAAAAAGGTTAGCTAATCTGTTATTTATACTAGAGATCAGTGTGGCTGGTAAGAGAATATGTGTCTCATAAAAATTAGTCTGAATTATGTTGCTGAAGAAGACTAAGGGGCCTATTCAGTAAGCATCGATAAGGCACTTATTGACCACTTATTGGCCAAAACAGCTACTCATATTCAGTAAGCCTTGATAAGTGGGCAATAACGGCCTGTATTGCCGAAAAATCTTATGACCAAAATCAAATCGCCGATTGAGCGGCGATAAACCACTTATCGACAATCGCCGCCCTAAAAAGGCGATCTTATCCCCATTTCAATACGCCTCAAAAAGTTGGCAGATTGGTGGGGAGATGCGTCGATGAGTGGCGATAAGTGGGGATTTAGAAAAAATTGGACTTTTTTCTGCATAGGATTGATGCTGGGGGTCTCAGGAGCTGATACCCATTAATACCAGCAGCGGAGACCCCCGGCATGCATCTGATGCAGGAAAAATGCATTTACAGCAACTTCATTACCTTAGCGGCTAACCGCTAAAGCAATGAAGGGGTTAACCACTAGTGCCAGGCTTATTGTGGCTAGCGAGAGTGGTGAAGTGGTATTTGGCCCTTAATGGCTGTTTAGGCCTTGCGGGAGGTGGTTGCGGGGGGACTTAATCCCTTTTTTACCTTAGCGGTTAATACCGCTAAGGTAATTAAGGGGTTAACCCAACCGCTACCCACCGCAAGGTCTAGAAACCCCTCCTTAGGGCTAATACCCCCTTCACCCACCCCTGCTACCCACCCGGGAGGCCTAAGCACCCACCCCGGATTGATTATACCCACCCTGTACCTATTGAGTATTACAGTGGTACATCATACCCATATAATAATAATAATAATAATAATAATAATAATAATAATAATAATAATAATAATAATAATAATAATAATAATAATAATAATAATAATAATGATAATGATAATAATAATAATAATAATAATAATAATAATAATATGTGCATGAAACGCCTCTATAGCACACAATGGGTACCCTAATCACAATACATTAATGCACCAAACACACAATAATAAAACATTAAAAAACTCCTAAAAAACACACTTCACTAAATAAAAACAGTAGCCATCTAATCCAATGAATAAAAGCAATAACAAGATCACCAATGAATTAATTAAACCATTAGCCAATCAAAACAATTCATTCCTAAAACAACTCGGAATTATTTCCAACAGTAACCAATCAAACCAATTAATTACTAAACCAACTCGAAATGAATAGTAACAATAACCAATTAAACCAATTAATTAATTAATTGAAACATTAAACTACAAAAGAAATAAAATAAAAACATATCAGAAATAACCATTAAACGCATTAGCCAACACAATACATCCTTCATTAAAAAAGAAAAGCAATCAGCAACGTTTTATTTCATTCAAGCTGAAAAATATCAAACAATTACATCCACATAATAAACTAACATTGCAAAAAACAGCAGCAATACAAAGCCACAAATGCCCCCCAAATATTGTCCAAATAATGTATTGATCTGTACCCTAAAGTGGTACCGATTAATATATTTCAGTCAATGTCCCCCCCCCCCCAAAAAAAAAAAAAAAACACATCCAATGAAAAAACCTGTAAAAAAAAGACATTTACAAACATTCATTATCTGCCATGAAGATCCAGATCAGGTACCAAAATCTTCTTTTTCTTTCTTTAATCACCTTCTTCTATCTTCATATGTCACCATTTCTTGGACTTCTTTATCTTCTATCTTCATCTGTCAATCCAAAAAGCCCCATGGTACACAGGCGGCACACTTTATCCGAGTGCGGCTCATTCCGCAAGCCGGGAAATGTCCCGGCTTGCGAGCCGCACTCCCTCAGCGTGCCGCGCATCACCGATGCGCGGTCACGCATCATCGGGTGCCTGTGCCGCCTGTACCCGTGCCCAGGGCTCCCCGAGGGAGCCCTGGTGCCGCGTGGATGTCACGACGGTGGCGGGACGTTCCGGGGGACCCGGCGGACCCGGTAAGGAGAGGGGGAAGCCCCGATCGGCGGGCCTCTCCTCCGAGGCTTCGGCGCGCGCCCGGCACCCTCCGGCGCGCGCCAGGTTACTGCTGCGGCCGAGAACGGGCAAATGCTCGAATAAACTCGGCCGCAGCAGTAGATCCCAACCGATATTGTCTCCTCGTCTTCTTGGGCTCAAATGAGGCATCACGGCCTTAAATAGAACTTGTGATGTCACATTTTGCCTCAAAATGGTTTAACAGCCACTTGATTGGCTGTTAAAACCACGTGCCGACTTTAATTTTTTTTAAATGACGTCACTTAAAGGGAATGATGCCAGCCAATCAGAATGGCTGTGATTCATTTGCCTTTAAGATGATGTCACAAAGCCGATGTCACATGGGATTTTAGACAATCAGATCGTGGGAACCAATTCCACAATCTGATTGGTTATTGTACACATGGTATACAACAACCAATCAGATTGGGGATTTAGTTCCCATGATCTCATTGGCTGAAATACCATGTGACGCCGGCCATCTTGATTTAGTGACGTCATTATGTCAGGCTTTTTGCACACGGAGAAATCCAGTGCAGTTATGTAAAAAAGACACTGTGCATTTAGTTTTTATTATGAAACGCCTAAATTGATACAGTATTGTAACTTCTTCAGTACCAAGGTCAATTCACAATGGACCACTGTTTTTTTTTAATACCTGCAAGTAGTTACATTATTGTAGCAGATAAGAATTCATTACAATTCATGAATATCTGCCACCTGGCGGATGCACGAAGAATTTCCCCCAATTAAATCCGAACCATTATAATAAAAAAGATCAACCGCTGATCAGCCGGGTGCTGGGCGGCGCGACTGCGGCATGAATGTGGAATGAATTCGGCATGAATGCGGTGAACCGCGTGGAATTTAGAAAATGCAACCGCTACGCTCCCGAGAAGTTTTAAAATAAAAGCTGCCGCAGCAGTAGGTATTTGTTTTAATATATACCGCAAGTTTAATTGCTCTGATCAATCAATAATACCAGTTCAAATCATCAGTAGGTTTTTAATTAGTGTAATTGCACAGTGTATATATGTATAACATGTAATACCATGTAGGCGGCACACTCCTGACGAAGCTGTGACCCTCGTTTTGGTAAAACGCATAGAGTGGGAGTATTGAGCCAACCACAGAGTACCAGGTAGATGCGCTCCTGACTGCCAGCTGACCATTGCAGGAGCTCCATAGCTTCTCACGAATATAAGTCATTGTGTAGTGAAGAAATACAAGTGACTGTGACAGGAGGGGGTAATCAGGCTCTCAAATAAAGGTTAAGCCTGTTTTGGTTACCCTGATCCATGTATAAGGGTCCAAGAGAGTTAGCTCTTGGGCCCAGTAACATTGTAAGATTCCAATCTACTATGCATAATTAAAAAATTTATGTGTTTTTCCCTTTATGGACATGCCATCAAGCAGGGATTGCTAGGGTATGAGTTTCAAAGGGGGTTTCGCGGAGGAATTGTTGTCAGAATGTGCTAGGTAGGACTTCCGGTGACATCAGGGAACATGGTCGGATAGTCGAGGAGCTCCCGCCACCCTCACAAGCAATTTGTATGATCGAGCGACCCAAACCACACAAAAAATCACAAAAGAACGCACAAACAACACAGCAGACATTGGGGAAGATGCCGGCTCGCCCAAAAGGGACCCAGGGCCCAGGAGTCACAAAGTATTTTACCCCCGCGCAACGTCCCATTGAACAGTGCGGAGACTCCCAAGATGGCGCCGAAGAAGCAGCCATCCAGATCCACGCTAGAAAAAAAGGAAAGGAATGAAACCCCTCACGAACATACTGCAAGAAAGGGGCATTTCCTACCGTTGGGGTTTCCCCTTTAAGCTGATCGTCCTGAAGAATGCACGCCACTACACCATTTCCAGACCGAAGGACTCGCCGGCGTTTCTAAAAGCGATGGGGCTGAGCCAGCAGCAGGACAGCAGACCACCAGCCAAGCCCCTCACAAATAACGAAGAGATAGAGGTTCCCCGGGCCTCTGAAAGGCTGGCCAATCGGAAGAATCCATCGGCCCTTGAGTAACGAACATACCATCTGAAATACGATGACGGTCGCCCCAGAGGGAACAACGAATTACAAAAGCAGCCCAAAGAAAAGAAGGACAAAGCGCCGTCTCCTCAGCCCTTCGCTGATCCGAAGCAAGAAAACCTCATCAACCACCGATCCACCTATGGAACCTGTCCCACAAACTTGCCCCCCCCTCCTCCCTGAAGCTTCGCCCGCACCTCCAATCCCACTACCCAGCAATTAACCAACACAGGACAGACCCCTCACCCCCCTCACCCCAACCCCTCCCCGTAGCCCCCCCTCCCACCTCGCCTCCCCCCTCCCACTCTCCCCCCCCCCTTTCACACCCCCCCTCTCATACTCACCCCCGAGATATCCCCCCTCCTCCCCTATCCCCCCTCCCCGTGGCCTACCCCCCCCCCACCCACACATCCTGCCCCGCGATCCCACAACAAACCCTAACAGCGAACTAACATCCCCCCCCCCTTCGAGGAGGTTAAGCTCTCTCTACTCACATCATCGGAGCGCTAGAAGGTATCCCGATTGACCCCGTCCAGGCCTGTCAGCACTCAATCGGAGTCCAGCCCGAGGTTGTAGGCTGGTTGGCCCGGCAAGCCCCACTGAGGAGGACAAGCACCACTTGGACCTACGGAGAAAACAGAGGTCCCGTTGACACCCTCCACGGGTGCAGGGAGCGAAGCTGACCGAAGCACCGGGAACACGCCTGCACAAACAGAGGACGCAGCCCCATGTACGAACAGAAGGGGAAGCCCCCTTGTCCCCTTCATACCCCCCCTCACAGGACGATGGGACGCAGCACCAGGCCTGCCACTTCACGGCCCGAGTAGCCCAGGTCGTATAAACCCTTCACTTCCTATCCCCCCCGGACTCATGCCAATATGCGCCCAAAGTCAGCCTAACGGGAAAGTTAGCCAATTTAGAAAGAGAAATGTAAATACTGTTTTCCAGGATGTACCCACAACCCTTATACCACTCCCCTACCCACCCTCCCCCCGCACCCTAGTCTTCCCCCCCCCCGCTCCCCTCCCCCGCTCCCCTCTCCCCCCCTCCGTTCCCCTCTCCCCCCCTCCGTTCCCCTTCCCCCTATGTAGAAATAAGATACATGCAAAAGATAAATGGTAAATGCAAATGATATGTGTAAAATACCAAATGTTCATGTAAGAGATAGAGTTGATAAGCAGACAGAAGCAAATGTGAAAAATGCCAAATGCTGTGTTTCCCTGTACAGTTGTCAGAAAGAGAGGAGACAAAGGGTTAATAATAAATGTCTACCCAACCCACGCAGATTCCTAGATAAGACAAGCCAGATAGGCATCCACCTCCCTGACCAGTGGTTCCTTCTCCCTCCCCACGCCTCCTCTTCCCTCCCTCCCCCCCGCCTCCCCTCCCTCCCCCCCCTCTGCCCCCCCTCTCTGCCCCCCCCAAATGACAAGCAAAGACCGAAAGGGAAAAAAATAACAGCTTTGTGCAAAAAGCTATATGCGGCCGCCCCCCTGACAACTGTTAGGAATAGAGTTACAAAATGGTTTCTAGGGTAGACCTAACTCAGCCCACATAGATCCCTAGCCAAGATAAACCAGATATGCATCCTTCTCCCATCCAGAGATTCTCCCCCCCTTCTCCCACCCTTCCCTCCACCCCTCTCCCTCCCCCCCATCCCCCTCCCCCTCTCACCCCTCCTGTCCCCCCCATCCCCCTTCCCCCTTCTCCCCTTCTCCCCCCTCCCTTCCACCCCTCTCCCCCTCCCTCCCCACTCCCCCCTACCTTCCCCCCCACCCCCTCCCAGCTCCCCCCATCCCTGCCCCGCAGCCCCCCCCTCCTCCCCCCCACATGCAGAGGAACGATGCACCTCGATAGTAGAGAAGTGAAAGATAGCACTTAGAGGAGACGGGGCTAACTACAGGCCCAGAGCAACCAAAAGGCGGGTTGATAAATATGGTATGCCCACAACATAACAATATAGACTCTATACTGCTGCGGCACATCCTATTCTAACTTTTAACCGTCTTGCCCAGCGCGTCATTACGGACTGGCGCCGAACGTGGCCGTGCGCCAGCCCACCCTAGCTGCATCTTCCCCTCCCCCTTCCTTTCCCCTCGCGATCCCCTGGCTGTTCCGGCCCGCTCCACGCTCCCCAAAATAAAATACCCCCTTACCTGCAGCCTCCTTCGGGGATTCCTGGCATCTTCGGGGATGCCTGGAGTCCTCGGGACGCCAGGCGCACGTGACCGGCGGCCGGCTGATGCGCGGCACGCCGAAAAAAAAAAAAGTAAGCCGCGTCTGCCCGCACTTTGCGGTGGCGGCCGAGTTAGAATAAACTCTGCCGCCACTGTAAGTGTTGACCGCCAAAAATTGAGGTCTTAAACAGGTTTTGTTTCTTCCAAAGGTTTATGTGATGATGTTTAGAATTGTTTACAGGACACCACACTAAGTGGTCACTCTAGAAGTGGTTTCCAATAAGTTTTCTCATGAAAGCTGTGGGGCCCTCTCTCCGGTCTCCGACCGTGTTCTGAGTTCTGGAAGGATCTCTAGGGGCATTAAACCCCCGCACCTCTCTCACCCACACGGGAGAGGCCTACTTTCTAGGGCCATCTGAAGGCCAAATGACCCCCCCCTTCCTATTGTGTCTCCCTGCCCCTCCCCCCCTCCCCCCCACACCCCCACTTGCCTACACAAACTCACCTAAGGCTCGCAAGACTAGTAGCCCTCACTGTGGGAATACAGAGGGCCTCGGAGCTCAGAACTCCGAAAAACAGGCACACCACAAAATGACAGACATAAAATTAATCACGCTTAACGTAAAGGGACTTAACTCAAATAAAAAAAGGAAACTAGCGCTCCAGGAACTCAAAAGAACAAAAGGGGACATTGTTTTCCTGCAAGAAACACACTTTAACTCACCTGTTCCCCCAAATACATTTAAGAGTCTGTTCCCACAGGCTTTTTACGCATCCTCCCCGAGTAAAAAGAAAGGAGTAGCCATCTTAATAAGGAACAACATCCCATTCGCCCTAACTCACACTCAAACGGACCCAGAGGGAAGATTCCTGGTACTCTAGCAGGTTCACCCGTAACATTGGTGAATATATATGCCCCCAATGAAAATCAAACCCAGTTCCTTAAAAAAGTACTGGACTCCCTGGAACAGCAGGCACTCTCTTCCTTAATCATAGGAGGAGACTTTAACATGGTCGCCTCACACACACAAGATAAAACAAAAACCCCAAAAGACCTGCCCAATGCAAATCAACGCACATCTTACATGACCCAATCACAAAAAAAGCAAAAAAATTCAGGGAAATAATGGAAGAATTCTCCCTGGTCTATGTGTGGAGGGCTCAGCACCAGGGCCAAAGGGATTACACCTTCTTCTCTGCCCCTCATCAGTCCTACTCAAGGTTATACTATTTTCTGGGTACCAACAACATACTCCAGGCTTCCTCCCACTCCAACATCGGTCCAATTACCTGGTCCGACCATGCCCCAGTGGAACTCACCCTCGCCCTACCATTTGTCAAAAACAATCCCTACAAATGGAAGTTGAATGATTCCCTACTCAACTGCCCAGAGACAGAGACAAATATAAGACGTAAACTCTCCTCCTTTTTCCAGAATAACGCAGGTACGGTCTCGGCACCGGCTATGCTTTGGGAGGCACATAAGGCCTCAATTAGAGGAGACTTAATCTCGATATCAGCCTATAAGAAAAAACAAAAAGCTAAACTCCAAACTGAACTAACAGATAAAATCAAACACCTAGAGCAGCAACACAAAACGACAGCATCCAAAAAAATACTAAAGCAATTAAACCAAACTCGAGCAGCCCTCAAACAAACACAATTAGAGGAAGTAGAAAGAGCCCTAAGATGGACAAAACAAAAATTCTTTGATAAAGGAAACAAAGCTGATAAGCTTTTAGCCACAAAACTTAGAGGCATACGGGTAAAGTCTCAGATATCCAAAATCCACACAAAATCAGGGAAAGTCACATATGACGAAAAATAAATAGCACAAGAATGTGCTGACTACAACTCTGAACTGTACAACCTACACCCTCCGGGCCAAAATCCGACCCCCTTAGAGACAATCTCAAAATACCTTGAGGAGTGCTCCCTCCCCTCCCTTTCAAAGGCCGAACTAGAAAAACTAAATAAAGACATTACTCTAGAAGAACTAACCAAAGCTATTAGCTCCCTTAAGCCGGCAAAAACTCTGGGACCGGACGGATTCTCCAACAAATGTAAGACATTCATTCTGGCTCTGTCCCCTTACTTGCTTGACCTGTTCAACTCCTTCTTACACGGAGAGCCAATCCCCGCTACCGTCACTGCAGCAAATTTAGCCATAATCCACAAGATAGGTCGAGACCCGCTTCTCTGTGGCAACTACAGGCCAATATCCCTACTTAACTCAGATCTCAAAATTTACAGCAAGATACTAGCAAACAGGCTCAACCCGATTCTCCCCAGACTCATTAATACAGATCAAGTAGGTTTTGTGTCAGGAAGACAGGCCTCCGACAATACCTGCAAAATAGTGGATATCATCGACCACGTGCATCTCACAGGTACCAATGCAATGATCCTGAGCCTCGACGCGGAAAAAGCGTTCGACAGGATCAAATGGTCCTTCCTAGACAAAACAATGCTGAAGTTTGGTTTTATTGGTCCCTACTTAGAGGGTGTTAGAGCCCTCTACCAAAACCCCACAGCATATGTGAAAATCTCAGGAGGCCTATCAGACCCAATTACAATCAGAAATGGGACCAGACAGGGCTGCCCGCTATTCCCACTCCTATTTGCCCTAACAATTGAACCATTGGCAGCCAAAATTAGACAGGAAAAGAGCATTAAGGGGATTTTGATCTCCACAAAGAAATACAAAATTTCCCTATTCGCGGACGATGTGATCCTGACCCTCGTTGACCCCCACATCTCCCTCCAGAACCTACAAAAGGTACTCCACCAATTTGGAACAGTCTCTGACTATAAAATAAACATAGACAAGTCAGAAGCACTTAACATATCCCTCCCAAACACAACGTGGAAGCTATTGCAGTCCAATTATAAATATAAGTGGAGCACCACATACATCAAATACCTAGGTATAAGAATCTCAAGCTCCCACGGATCCCTCAATCAATACAACTACCCCCCACTATTTGACCAAATTAAAAAAGACTTAGAGTCGTGGAAAAAACATCAAATATCATGGTTCGGGAGAATAGTCTCCCTCAAAATGAACATCCTACCTCGGCTGTTGTACTATTTCTAAACACTCCCTGTAGTCGTCCCACTAATAGCCATGAAAAATGTACAGGCCCAAATGTTCCAATTTATCTGGAATGACAAGAGACCGAGGGTCCCCAGATCGGTCATGTTATCAACCAAACTAAGAGGAGGTCTGGGGGTCCCCGATGTGGTCAGGTACTACCTCGCAGCCCAGCTAAAGCAAGCCGTAGTTTGGAATTGCGACCTGGCAGCGGGCTGCTGGCTCAAGATAGAAACACATTACGCAGCCCCATCACCACTTCAGCTACTCATGTGATCCCAAGGAGGAAAAGAAGGAGGACCAAGGAGGTTTGAACTAGGAGCAATGAGATGCACGTGGGACTCGTGGCTTAAAAGCAAAGGGAAGTAGGGCCTGCTAAATACCCCCTCACAAAACACCCCTATCTTTGGGAACCCGAACTTCCCACCCGGGTGCTCGAAAAAGCAATTTGCCCAATTTCAGGGGATTGGAATAAGGCTGGTTGCAGACTTGCTGAAAAATGGATAGATCCTAACCTTTAAAGAGGAACGAGACAAATACCAAGCACAACACCTCCACCTATTCAAATACCTACAAATTAGACATTTTCTGCTCTCGCTCTCGCAGAACTCCAAATGTCCTCCACCCACCAGATTCGAAACACTATGCAGTAAAGGCAGGTATCAAAGAGGCTTAATCTCTGAGATTTATAGGGAGATAGAGTCAGCATCAGAATCCCCGACCCACCACTATATGCAAAAATGGCCTGCGGACCTAAACATACAAATTGACTGTGAGGAGTGGAAGGATATCTGGGAGATGGCGGCAAAAACCTCAATCTGCACAGTAACAAAAGAGAATATCTACAAAATCCTATTCCAATGGTACATGACCCCGGCTAGACTGAGCCAGATCTTCCCCGGCACCCCAGATCTGTGCTGGAGAGGATGTGGTCAAAAGGGAGACATGGCCCATATTTGGTGGTCATGTCCGGAGATTCAGAGATTCTGGGTTAAGATCCAGACGCTGCTCTATGAGACAACAGGAATTCCTCTCCCCCTGGATCCACTGTCCCTGGTGCTGAGTAAACCATTTGACGACCTACCCCCACCCATGAGTAGACTGGTCTCTGCAATCTTGACTGCAGCCAGGTGCTCAATAGCAGCTGCCTGGAAGCAGGTCAAAGCCCCTGCAAGAAACACAGTCATAAGGCGGGTGGACGAGGTAATGTCAATGGAAAAACTAACAGCTATGTTGCACAAAAAAATGACACAGTTCTGGAACACATGGGACCCATGGATAGGCCCCCAGGGATTGAGATAAAGATATAAAGCGCAAACCGTATCGATGGGACGAGCCCAGAATCCAAAGGCGGGAGACGTAGACGAGCCAAGGGGGACTTTCCCCCCCCCCGCCAACCCCCCTTCCCTGCCCCCCTATCCAGCCCCCCCCCCTGCCTCTCCCCACTGTTTGTCTACCCCCCTCCATTCCCAGCCCCCCCACACCTCCCCCTCCTCTACTCCCTTAACCCCAAACATAAAAAAAAAAACAATGTTGGCCAGCATGCACTCAGTACAGTCGAACTTAAACAGTTTTATGTTATTGAAAAGTATGTACTCATTCCTGTAAATGTCAATGCCAATAAAAAAAAGATTGATACAAAAAAGAATATGCTAGGTAGTCGGGGTCCGGAGTTGTCGGTTCCCCTAAATATATACCCGGGAATCATGCCTGATTCCCGGATACATGTAGGCACATTGTCCCAGCAATATCTCCCCTTGAAAACGCCAGCGCGACTCACTGCTAGGGTACCCTGCTTCAGTATAGCCCATAAAGGAGAATGAGGCACAGAGATGAACAGGTATCCCTGTAGCTAAGGGAATCCCTAGGTTAAGGGGGGTACCCCAGCCAGTGCCAAGTTAGCCTAGAACAAGTGTAGGGTTTGTGGGTGCCCCAACTGTATATAAGGTTGAGGGGGATTCTGAGAGTCCAGTGTAAGTCTATAAGATGGTGTATGGGGAATAAGGCAGCTAAGAATAAATGTTCAAACATCTTTCTTAGTATGTCCCTTATACCCAGAGACTCAGAAATTATATTATAACAGAAACCCCAGTGTATACAAATATCTTTATTAATATACTGTACAGTACGTAATGTTATTCTACTGCCGCTCACCGCTTTAACCTCTGTTCGGATACCCCATCACTCTCGGGAACCCTCCACGATCTGGAGCCTCCCCACTGATAGTGTTAGTGGTCTCAGCTTAGTCGCGTCCTTGTGGGTGCATGTCACTTCCGGAGACAATATGGGTTTTATAACAGGCACTGGGGATCACAGGACTCAGCTTCAATGGTGTCTCAATCATACATGTAACATAGCCTCCCGGCAGTTACTTCTGTTTCTTGACCTTTCCTCTGTCAGTCCTGTTAGTGCAGGCAGTGGAAAGGTTAAATCCAGTTTTAGGCCTGTATGTGTATTTTAGCCTTGAATGTTGTAACAATATTCGAGGGCGGGCCTTGCAACTCTGAGGTTGTCAATCTCAGGGGTAGCTATTGGTTGGAACGCCCCCTGCTGTTTGTGGGCCAATCTGTATCCGGCTTTGGCTTGTAATGAGTCAGAGTTAGAGACACTCCCCTGAGATGTTCAAATTGAGACATGCCTCCTAAATTATCAGTTAGTGTTCAGTTAGTGTTCAGTTAGTGTTCAGTTAGTGTTCAGTTAGTGTTCAGTTAGTGTTCAATTAGTGTTCAGTTAGTGTGGAGAGTGAGCTGAGAAAGAGAGGAGACAACAGATGGAGAAACTGTCTCTCCCTTCCCCATGCTACCAGGGGGGAGGGGGAGGAGATATTCTACAGCTTAGGCCCAGCAAGTAGGAGAGCAGGAATGATGATTACTGCATGAGAGATATGCTGCTACTGCTTCTTTATCATGGAGTCTGCTAAATAAAATACAGAAAGACATTGCTGTGTGGCTTCCTGTCTCTGCATGAAGGAGTGCCAGTGGGGGTCCATCCTCTGAAGACCCCAGAGGATCCTTACTGGCTGGAGGCACTGCACCATTCGGAGATACAAAGGTAATCTGTCCCCCTCCTGTCGCTGTCCTGGCTCTCCCCACACCCTCCTGTTACCAGCAGGTTGCAGCACCCAGACCGCTTGTGGTAACCCAGAAGCAGAGTACCCCCCCCCATCTCACTTAGGGGGGGTGGGATAAAAGGGTTACATTTGGAGGCACTGCTGAGATGAACTGCTCCCCAGGACAGATTTTACCAATGGGACAGGTTTCCAGAGACAGTAAACCATGCAGCAGTGTCTGAGACTTTGGCAACAGCATGTAGACTTTCCAGAGAGGGGATCTCTCCCTGAAGCTTCCCCAGGGAGTGGGTCACCCTGAAAAGGACCTTTTCTATGTGGGGCTACCCCCTGGTGGCTATGTACCCGGGAGTGTGCTACCCACATACAGTCACTAGCCTGTGGGGTGAATCCCTGGGGGGCTATGGCCAGGGAGCGTGGATACCCACATACACATCACTACAGGCATAATAGGATTTGGGATAACCCCTCGGTGGCTATGTGCCAGGGAGAGTGGATACCCTGCCTATCAGTTAACCCAGAAAAGGATGGGGAATAATGGGTCCCTGAAGCTACACCAGGGAGCCTGCAGGCTCATCCTGGCACTGCAGTTGGGGTGACCCCCTGTGGGCTATGGACCAGGGAGCGTGGATACCCTTCTGTACTCCCCAACGAAGTTACAGCAAGGGGACAGGGCCTCTGAGGCATCACCTGAGACCCATGTGCACCCAGCAATAACAGGACTATTGCGGTAATGGTTCTGGAGGCGATCCCTGAAGCTACCCCAGGGAGTGTGATACTCTGCAAAAATAATGGTGCTTTCTTTGCGTAGCTCCTTACCGAAGAAAAGTTGGTAACGCCTGTCTCACAAGTCCTCACAAGATGGTGGTTTTGCTCTCAAGGAGACCGCGTGGTGATGGACTTTGTGCTTTAAAATGGCGGCTCCAGATCACTGGGGGCCACATGGACTCTTATTCTACCTCAAGATGGCGCTTCCCGCCTTACCAGGGAAGCCATGTGCTCTTTTGCAAAAGTTGCATCAACGTGCAAGCTTTTGCTGCTCTACAGTTTGTAGAAAACAGCGGGAACTACTGAAACCCCTCCCCCTTTGCTTGCTCTGGATTGGACTATACTATTTACCAGGGGGAGGAGCTGGCTGTGCCTTAAAGGAGCACACAGGAAGTGAGGAGCCAGGTGCACTTCCACTTCAAACACTGGTGGTTGTGTCTGCCAAGCTGCCTTACTTGCTCCACTATGAGAGAATGTGGCCTAGTGTGAACTTTGGGCCAGTGTGCTGAGAAGTCTGTCAGCATCTACAGAGGAGTTTGGGTGAGTCCTTTCACAAACCCTGGCAATATCACCCCACCCCAGAACTGTGTTCAATGTGTCACTTACCGAGTAGCCAACCGTCTGAGCCCCGCAGGGATGCACCACCTTCACGCTGCGAGGTGCTTCCTACTGCGCTCCGGTAAGCTGCTCCAGGATGGAGAAATCTGTGAGTTGGAGGCTGATGATATCACTGAGGTCCCTGCCATTACCTCCACCGTACCCGAGTATGCTGCGGAGCTTCCGGTTTCAGTAATCATTGCTGGTGCCTTCCGACAGATCCACGCTGCCAGCGCGGCTGCTACAACCCCTGAGGTACCGGTCAGGGCCTCCAACGCTCCCGAGTTGCCGCTCATTCTACCGGTGCCTGTTCCTAAGGCTGGCACCAATCCTGATGTCCACGATGTGGCATCACTTACCGTCCGCCGCCAAGAGATGCGCGAGGCCCGCGCACAGACAGTCGCGTATGTGAGAGAGGCGGAACACCACTACGACGCGCTGGGACTGCTGGGAGAAGTTCTTTCGGTAGTGCCGGCCGGCACTACTCAGGATGCCAACCCCAGTGTACATGTTGCTGCTTCATCACCGGGAGAAGGGAAGGCCGCAAAACCGTCCGGCCGGATGGGTGTGACTTCTGCTGCTACTGTACCTCCCTGGTGAGTACTAAATCTTCAGACTATTTGTTCCTGCCCTTCCGGGGGATAAAAGAAGAACGGAGCTCCCATGATTCTGCAGCCACATGTTGCGGCTGAATTGAGTGTTGCCAGAGGCTCTGGCCTACAGAGCCTTACTATGGACACTGTTATGGCTCTGCTTTGAGAGGGCTCTTTAGTCTCCCGCTCAAGTGACTATAATGTGCCCGGTCCGCCCTGCCCTGTTCCAGTGCTCCCTGATGCTGTCAGCCCTAGTGTTAATTCTGTGATCCCTATGCCTTTGTCAACTGTAATGCCTGATGCCCCCATGAGTAATAGTGTTAATATACCTGTCACACCTATGGTAAGGGTAGCACCACAAGGGGAGGAGGGTCAGCGCAAGGCTGCAGAACAAGCAGAGATAGAGAGGCTGCTAAGGGAAGGGAAAGTGGGGCGTAATATTTACCCAGACAGGGTGGAGTATATTTCGGAGTTTGGAAAACGCAGGTGCTACTCAGTAAAAGTACCTGATGGCAATGGCAGAACGGTAAGGAAGCCTGACCCAGCCCATTACTATTAATGTATTTCTATTACTACTGTTGTAGAAAATGGTTCTGTTCTACTCATTCACTGTGTTGCCATGATATGCCAGCAGTGTTTATGCTGGTCCTGTTATGCTGAAATGTACAGTGGTTATTGCATTTCAGCTCATGTTAGATTTACAGATGTTGCACAGTAAGGTAGTGTTATACCTACTGTAATTCCAAGTGAGGACATTGGATTCTACCAGGGGGAGATTGTAACATAGCCTCCCGGCAGTTACTTCTGTTTCTTGACCTTTCCTCTGTCAGTCCTGTTAGTGCAGGCAGTGGAAAGGTTAAATCCAGTTTTAGGCCTGTATGTGTATTTCAGCCTTGAATGTTGTAGCAATATTCGAGGGCAGGCCTTGCAACTCTGAGGTTGTCAATCTCAGGGGTGGATATTGGTTGGAACGCCCCCTGCTGTGTGTGGGCCAATCTGTATCCGGCTTTGGCTTGTAATGAGCCAGAGTTAGAGACACTCTCCTGAGATGTTCAAATTGGGACATGCCTCCTAAATTATCAGTTAGTGTTCAGTTAGTGTTCAGTTAGTGTTCAGTTAGTGTTCAGTTAGTGTTCAGTTAGTGTTCAGTTAGTGTAGAGAGTGAACTGAGAAAGACAGGAGACAACAGATGGAGAAACTGTCTCTCCCTTCCACATGCTACCAGGGGGAGGGAGGAGATATTCTACAGCTTAGGCCCAGAAAGCAGGAGAGCAGGAATGAATGATGATTACTGCATGAGAGATATGCTGCTACTGCTTCTTTATCATGGAGTCTGCTAAATAAAATACAGAAAGACATTGCTGTGTGGCTTCCTGTCTCTGCATGAAGAAGTGTCAGTGGTTGTCCATCCTCTGAGGACCCCAGAGGATCCTTACTGGCTGGAGGCACTGCACCATCTGGAGATACAAAGGTAATCGTTCCCCCTCCTGTCACTGTCCTGGCTCTCCCCACACCATCGCGGAGCCCTCAGCCCTCCTGTTGCCCGCAGATTGCAGCACCCAGACTGCTTGTGGTAACCCAGAAGGAGAGTACCCCCTCCCCCCCCATCTCACTTAGGAGGGGATGGGATAAAAGTGTTACATACACATACAAGACTGGCAATGTAGACCATTTATGAATACATTCATACACAAGTAATACTTGTTTGTCCTTAGGGTGAGCCTCTTTTGTAGCCAAATGTAAATGATTCAGTTTTGCCCACAAATTCCTGGCTCTTTGGATACTACAGACCACTTTCAAGGATAATTGGACAATCGTGCCTCAGAGGTACAGATAGAAAGAGAGGTATAAGAAATTAAAAAAAGAGTCACAGTGACCACCGTGGAGTAGAATATGTCCCAAATTGAAACATGATTAAAGCACATTAAAAGAAATGGGGTGTTATGTAGACTAGACGGTACATGTGCAAGTGAATGTGGGTTTCTTTAGAACCCCTCTTTCGTGCTGTTTTATTTTATGTCTGGTTTGCAGTTTTAATTGTTGGTTCCTGTTAGTCAAAAATCAGTCCGTATCACATTTCTGTTGATTCATGTTGCTAAAGCAGAATAAAGTGTACTCAAAATTATCACTGACTGCTTTTAACACTCTCTCCAGTCAAATACCCAACAACACAGCTACAAAGACACATGTTTTGAAGTAGAAATATTAATATTTCTTATTTCAAGTAACAGGGTTAATTTCATTGCTGGATACATAATAGTAAGAGTGGAATCCTTATACAAGAAAATACAGGTGGAAATAAATTAAGATGATTAGATTTTATAACTTTAAAGTCAATGTATTATTTTTTTTGTAACCTGCTTAAACATGAATTATAATGCATTTCATCCAATGACGAACAAATTGTTTTACAGCTCACATACTTTTAACGCACCCTGTTTCATTCACTTCGGTGATATATACTTGACATTGAATATTACTAAATATATGTTTTTGCAGTTGGCAATTGTTAATTACATTTTAATGATACAAATCATTATGGTAAATGAAAACACAGTGTAATAAAGTGGATTAAAGACAAGGTGTATATTGAAAGATTGTATCTGTACTATATCTCGCCAATGTATGATTTCACGAGTTTGAGAAGGAAACTGCTTTTATCTGCAAACCACCTTGAAATAGGAGAAGGTCAGATATCATCAGATTCATTACAAGGATGGAAAAATACTTTGGTCCATGTCAAACATATTCTCGGTTCTGTTCTTTATAACAAAGGAAGGATGTTGAAGAAAGTGATAAGGTACAATATAGTTGAACTAAAATGAAAGAATGATTATGAGGCAAGACACAAGAGGAGATTAGCTACCCTAGACATGTTTAGCCTACATTATAAAATATGAAAGATACATGATAGTGTTTCCTATCAAAAATAATTTGACTTTGAATACAAATGTTTAATAGAAAATAGGAACAGCAGAGACCTTTTTATCAGCATCAGCTGTCTGTAAACAGAGTGCCGATAAATAGCAAAAATAGATAATTCAAACGTAATGTGGATCTAATGTTTGCATTTAACCCTTTTACTGCCTAATGTGCCAGGTTCTCCTGCAGTCCATTGCAGTCACCTTTAGCATCATGTCATGATTTATTATTATTTTTTTTACAGATATGTGTAATACAATAAACAGTATATTTTAGCAGAAAGTGAACTTGCTGCCCTTTATTGTCACTGTACAATGCTGGCTGTAATGAAGAATGGACCTAGTGCAAAAAATAATTCAAGAAATAATGGACACATATACAGTATATATGGAAGAAGAAAAAAGAACGCGCAAAACCGATAGTAAAAATATGTATGATAATTTAAAAAAATGTGTACAGAAACACACTCACAAGAGTACAGCAATAAAAATCAGTGTTGATGTTATAATCAGCAGCCAGCATAAATATAAATATAGTTAAAAACAGACATAACCAAACGATATCCAGGATATTAGAGCTCTTCCTAACATCGACTGCTTCTCTGTGCTTATCGAGTTGGATATGGATCAAGAAATATGTTTTAGAAAAGTACAGTATTCAAATTTACTTGTAAATGCCATTTCCCCCCCCTGAAATAATGGACAAGAGATATATTTCTGATGACTTGTGCATTATATAGTGTTATTATCTTTTCCTTTATTAATTTGATCTTTGGATATAGAGTACAGTACTTTTGATTAAAAAATATATTTTTGTATACTATTGAGGCCTAACCACCCACCCTGTAGCAACTACCCCATCATCCATCCCCTCTTCCACCAACCCTACACACACACAGGAATGGACAAAAGTACTAATTGCAAAATTTGGCTAATAGCGCTTTTGCTCATTCAAATAAATAATGCAGTGTAATAAAATATAATACAATACAGATTACAATAGTCTAAAATATAAACACTAGCCAATTAATCCATTGATTCTCACCGTTGTTACCTATGACCTCAATCGGGGTATAGATAGCCACATTGACAACCAATGGCTCCCTACTACCCACCCCCTCCACCCCCAACAAATCTCCCCTTACCCCCCGACCACACACAGTAATGGGGAAAAGCCCTATAAGCCATATCTGACTAATAGCGCTTTTGCCCATCAAAATCAATCAACAGCCTGCCTCCATATAGTAAATAAAAATGTTACTTACCTCTGCTGGGATGAAGGCATCAATTGATTGTCAGTGTAATTTTCTATGCCCTCAACTGGGACACAGATAAATCCTTTGGCAATCAATGGACACCTATAGTCAATCAAAGTGTTTCTTACTCTTGCTGTGATGAATGCTTATCCTCTTCATCCAACTGCAGCACCAACAACTTTAGACCCACAAAGCAATGATCCTCAGCTTGAAGTACAGCATGATGCGCAGAAGTCCACGATATTGCTTGCTAAAGAGAAACCGGTAAGTAGATCATCTCTTCTTTATTTTCTTCTTTCTTCTCTTCTTTCTTAAACAGGTCCAGGAGATGTTGAAACATCGTCTTATTCCTTTCAAATGAGATGTGCAGACCTTATATAAGGCCTGTGATGGCACATTTGACAGACAAATGGTATATCCACTAATAATATTGGTGGGTGTACCATTGTCCAGGCATCAGGTTTGGCAGAGAATGACTTCTATACCAAACTTGATGGAATCACATGGAACATCCACCAATTCGATTGATGGATGTACCATTTGATGCCTTCTCTTTTTTGGGGTGATGTAATGTCACCTTAAAGGAGAGGAAAGCATATGGCACCTGCTTGACTTCCATCAAGTTTGGTAGAGAAGTCATACCTATCCAGCCACCCTGGGCAACTATAACCTTCACCCACCCCTCTAACAGCAATAAACTTTGTGGTTAACCACTTCATTAGTATAGCGGTAATGAAGCTCTGATTTTATTTATATTTTCATGACATAGTACTGAAGCAGGGGTTCTCCAGAGCTGAACCACATTAAAAATTCAGATACAGTTATCTCCTGCTTCCCGAGGTACAGGCCCCAGTATGGGGTGCCGGTATGTCCAGCAAGCTTAAATGTCCCAGTCACATGGGCTGTGATGCAGGACATTTAAACTTGCAGGAGATTCCATCAACTCAATACAGAGGCCTGTACCTCAGGAAGCAAAGGGTCCCGGACCTGCAATGAATGTGGTTCAGGTCCGGAGATCCCTGCTTCAATACTATGTTATTAAAATTAAAATAAAAAAAGTGCGATTCCCTGTAAGAGCATAGCAGAGAGATGCAGCTTCTCTCTGCGCAGCTCTTCCAAACTGATGGAAGGCGCACAGGCATATACAGTAGAAACAAAAGAGAGATGCACCCGCTCAACCTAGTGTGACCACTCGGATCACTGATACAGACTCGTGCAATAGGGAAGGGAGGCTAATCAAAATACAAAGAACACTGTATGACGTAAAGGCACAATACATACAAATAAGGCCCTATAAATGCACTCAGAATCTGAAGAGGGAGATCACCCAGGTAAATAAGCAACACAACAGAAAAAATCTGGACCAAACCTGAAAATGGTATTTAAATATGCTTTATTGATATTGATTAAAATGATTGTTACCAGAAAAATGGTGAATGAAGTGAACAGAATATAATAAGTGCAAATCAGCAAATTGCCAGAATATTGTCCAAAAAAGTGGAACAATGAATATAAGCACTAAAGATAACAGAAAGCACTATGCCTATGGTTTAAGGCAATAGGGGCTAACCGTGGTGTATGACGTCACTGGAGCGCTATATGAATATATACACCCACAAAAGGCACTAGAATGTGTGTAAGCACAAGCTCACTGTCAACCATGCATCAATATACCATAAAGGTGAATGACAAAACAGTAGCAAGGAATGATCAATGATAACACACATAAATGAAAACGCTGCAGACATATATATATACAGTCCAATATGGTAAATGGACAAAAGAGTGAAACCCCACAAGCAACTGACCCTGCTGGTAAGTAGCTACACACAGGGGCAGAAAGGTGGGAAAAGGGGATACCCTACACACCAATATATACTGGCCCTGTGGGAATAGAGTGCAGCAGGATCATGTAATCCATTGGATCTCACCTTCAATAACATACCCCTACAACACACGGGGGGGAGAAGGGGGGAGTAGAGGACAGAAAAGAGGGAAAGAGGACCCTAGATAACTTATCTGTGCTGGCCCTGGATACACGATCCTTTCAATCTGAGTAGGTGCCTCGTGGAGTGAGCAGCTGCAGAGAACTCAAGCCGTGACACGATGACGTCTGCTAGGTAAGTTAGGAGCTGCAGGCGTCCATGCTGGAAAGCGTAACGTGTGACGTCATCATGCCCTCTGATGTACGTTTCGCGATAGCTTCTCTCAAGAGAGGGATAGATCTTCACTCCCCCCAGTGGCCAATTTTTAAAGAGCTCTGCGGGGAGGAATGTAAATGTGTTAAAGTCACAGAAGGGGAAAGGGAGTATACAAGGATTAAAAACACATGAGATACCAATATAATAATGATTAAAATGGTGAGCAGTGCCCCCATGATAAAATTAAAAACGAATTTTTTAGGCAGTAGGCAGTGAGTAAACAAGAGGTGTATGTATGCCACTAGTCTCAGTCAAACACTTGAGTATAGTAATGTTATAAAGTGGGTAATACAGAGAACGATGAATAGTCTCATAAAAATGGAGTAAAGAGGAAGCCCTCATTGAGACCATTGGGGCTTAACGTATGTAAGTCATAGATCCATCGACTCTCCTTTTGAAGTAGAATACCGTCCCAGTCTCCTTTTCTGGGCCCAATGGTAACGTGATCAATACCACAGAAACGTAAATTCCTGGTGATGCCATTATGTGCTTCATTGATATGGCGTGAAGTGGAGTATCCAAGTGGTTTCTAATAGAACCAATGTGCTCGAGAACATGTCGCCTATACTCACATCGGGTTTTAACCACTATTTTTTGCCACAGCCACACGTGGCCAAATACACAACTCCTGAGGTTTTGCAGTTAAAAAACTGTCTGATTGTGTTCTGACGAGAGTTGTCCCAATTGGAGAATGATTTTGTGGGGATGATAAATTCACATGCTTTGCATGTACCACACTTGAAGGTGCCCATAGGGTGCTGAGGCAGCCATGTTTTGTGGCCACATTGCCAAGATGGCTGTGTACCCGCCGATCCTTCAAGTTCTTGGCCCTGCGACAAACAAGTGTCGGATAAGTTTTTAAAACCGGTTTAAGATCTGGGTCCTCCATAATAAATGCCAGTGATGCTTCAAGATCAAATTGGCACTGTTCCACTTGTTGTTATATGTGCCCACAAATCGAACCAGTTTAGTGGCCGTTGGTGTCTGGTTTGTCCCATATAGCAGAGTGGTACGTGGGGAACGTTTAGCTCATAAATAGGCTTTCCTAATACAGCCTTTGGTGTACCCCCGTTGGAGGAAACGGCTTGTGAGTATTTTGGCCTGTTCCTCAAAGTCACTTTGGGTCGAACAATTGCGCCGAATGCGCAGAAATTTTCCCACAGGGATATTCCTAACTAGATGTGTAGGATGATGTGTATTAGCCAATAAAAGGCTATTGGTAGCAGTAGCCTTGCGGTGTAACGTGGTGATAATGTTACCATTGTCACCTTTAATGATGGCAATTTCCAGAAAAGTGAGACTGTCAGTCTGAATGTCAGACGTGAACCATAAGTTCAGTCCATTGTTGTTGAGGATACTGATGAACTGGATTAGTAACTCTCTGGTGCCGCGCCACAGAATGAATATATCATCTATATAGCGGCACCAGAGGTCAATCCATTGGGTATAGTCATGCATACCTTCACTGAAGATGACCCTCTCTTCCCACCAGCCAAGGTATAGATTGGCGTATGAGGGAGCACACATTGTGCCCATTGCTGTACCTTGGATCTGGTGGTATTGACGGCCGACAAACAGGATGTAGTTGTGTGTTAGGACATAATCCAACAACTGGATCAAAAAATCATTGAGAAGAAGCAGGTCAGTGCCACGGCCCCGCAAAAAATGTGCTATGGCGGAGAGCCCCCTATCGTGTGGAATACATGTATAGAGGGCTTCAACATCCAGACCCACTAGGAGTGTGTCATGATCAATAGTGATATCTTCCAACCTTCGACGCATATCCGTGGTATCTTTAAGATATGAAGGAAGACTTTCTACGAATGACCTCAGGATTTTGTCAATGTACTTGCTAGCATTTTCAGTCAAGTTGCCCAGGCCTGATACAATAGGTCTGCCTGGGGGGGGGGTCTTTGTATCTTATGGACTTTGGGGAGGCTGTAGAATGTAGCTATACGCGGTGTCTTCCCCAGAATGAAATCAAATTCCCGTTTGGTTATGACTGCAGACTGTATGCCATTCTGTAGAATGGTAAGAAGTTTAGCACGGAATGTAACCGTAGGGTCTGAAGGGAGAACCCTATAGCATGTGGGATCTGACAACAATCGTAAATTCTCAGTTACATAGTCGTCCCTGTTAAGGATGACAAAATTGCCCAATTTATCCGAGGGTTTAATTACAATGTCCTGATTTCTTTGTAGGTCTGTGAGGGCCGTCAATTCATTATTGGTCAGACTGGACTGAGTTACAGTTTGAGAAAGGAGCTCAAAATCTCGTGTAACCCGATTAACAAATACTTGAATATTTGGGCTAGTGGCAAAGGCAAGGGTGAAGGTGGATGGGGGTCTGAAGTCAGTGAAAGGTGACTGTTGCAGGGTACATGCAACTACACACGTGGGTTTCTTGCCAAGGCTTATTTATTTTGCCTTAACAGATATACAACACACAAAACAAAAATAGCTTTTCTTCAGCAAAAACAAAACGAAACAGTTTCTCTTTAGCAGACAGTGTGTAACTCAGGCAGCAATCCCTTTTCTAAGCAGGAGACAGACAGTTTATAATTCAGTTACTTTGTTTATCAGACCTTGTATCAGGAAATCTCTTTAGCAGCAGCTTACTCCTCTCTCATCAACAACCAAGATCCATGTGTCTACAGCCGGGGTTTTAACACATTTTGATTAGGCAGCTGGGATCCAACTAATTGTCCTGAGGTTCCCAGCTGAAGTTAACCTAGTCAGTGCTGCACTGCAGACTAAACATAGGTTTTCCAGGCATATAACTGGTGGCTTTTATTTACCCTGTCACATTCCTCCCCTGTAAGTGTGTGGCTGGGGCTACGCACAGCTGAAGCCTGACCATCCACCCCTTCTCTAGAAAAAAAGTCAGCATTTGCGTTCTCTTTTCCCGGCCTATGCTGAATCTCAAATGAGAAGGGTTGGAGGGCCATATACCACCTAGTCAATCTAGCATTGGAATCCTTCATGCTATTTAACCACTTCAGTGGAGCATGATCCGTCACCAAAGTAAAATGGACTCCTGCCAGGTAATGCCTCAAAGCCTCGATTGCCCACTTTACTGCGAGGCACTCTTTCTCAATCACTGAGTAGTTTTTTTCCCTTGGGAACAATTTCCTACTCAGGAAAAGGATAGGATGTTCAACTCCCTCAAACTGTTGTGACAACACTGCCCCTAGCCCTATCTCTGATGCATCTGTTTGCACTATAAAAGGGCTGTTGAAGTCTGGGCTTCTAAGGATGGGACCCTCTGATAGACACCTTTTTATGTCCTCAAAGGCTCTCTGACAATCCCTTGACCACACCACTTGTATAGGGGCACATTTTTTTGTGAGGTCCGTTAAAGGGGCTGCCACTATAGTTGGGGATGAACCGCTGGTAATACCCTGCTAAACCCAGCAGAGAGCGTACCTGCGTTTTTGTTTGGGGGGTTTGAACTTCTTTCAGGGCAGCTACCTTGTCAGCTAGTGGCCTTACTTTTCCACCTCCCACTGCATACCCTAAATATTTGGTTTCTGCTTTACCCAAGGCACATTTCTTAGGGTTGGCTGTGAGCCCTGCCTCTCTTAGAGATTTGAGGACCGCTTTCAGCCTATTTAGATGGGCCCGCCAGTGTTTACTATAAATGACAATGTCATCTAGGTAGGATGTGGCATAAGTCCTATGGGGCCTCAGTACCTTATCCATGAGTCTCTGAAATGTGGCTGGGGCTCCATGCAGTCCAAATGGCATTGTCACAAACTGGTATAAACCCATGGGAGTGGCAAAGGCTGTTTTGCATTTGGACTTTTCCTCTAAGGGTATTTGCCAGTATCCTTTTGTCAAGTCCAACGTGGATATATATTCCGCGTTACCAAGAGCATCAATTAATTCATCCACCCTTGGCATCGGATATGCATCAAACTTGGATACCGCATTGACCTTTCGGAGGTCCACACAAAATCTTACCTTCCCATCGGGTTTAGGGACCATAATTAGTGGACTACACCACTCACTGCATGATTCCTCAATCACTCCTAAGTGTAACATTTCTTGTACCTCCTTCTCTACCAGAGCCCTACGACTTTCAGGCAACCTGTAAGGATGGGAACGTACTTTTACCCCAGGTGCTGTCTCGATTGCATGGGAAATTAAGTTAGTTTGTCCTGGTAAGTCAGAAAAAACATCCTGGAATTGTGTAATTATTGCTAACAAGTCCCCTTTTTGTTCAGAGGACAACTGTTTACCCATTGGGATTTTATCGTCAATCACGATGTTCTCCCGTGGAGGCTGAGGACCCAAGTCCGTTTCCTCCTCCACCGGGTGGATGAATAGAGACCGCTGCATCTTCCAGGGTTTCAGCAAGTTCACAAGGTAAATTTGTTTACCCTTCCTGGACCCTGGTTGAGCGATCTCGTAATCCACATCACCCGTACGGCGGAGTACTTCGAATTGGGCCCTGCATTTGGCCAGGAGTTTACTCTCGCAACTGGGTAACAATCACATCACCTGGTCTCCTGGGTGAAACACTCTCATGCGAGCATTTTGATTGTCATGTCTCTCCTGACTGTCCTGGGCTGATCTAAGATTCTCCCTGGCGAAATGGCCGACCACATCTAGGCGCTTCCTAAGGTCTAGTACATATTGCAGGGTATTCTTAGAAGGGGACCACTGTTCCTCCCAGGACTCCTTTAGAAGGTCTAGGATACCCCGGGGTTGGCGGCCATAGAGCAATTCAAATGGAGAGAATCCTGTGGAGGCCTGGGAAACTTCCCGCACTGCAAACAGCAGAAAAGGGAGAAGTTCATCCCAGGCTCTCTTCTCTGAATCTACAAATTTCCTCAGCATCCCTTTTAGAGTTCGGTTAAATCTTTCCACCAATCCGTCAGTCTGTGGATGGTAGACCGATGTCCGAACAGACTTGACCTCTAGTAACTTTAAGACATCCTGCATCAGTTTAGCCATGAAATTTGTACCTTGGTCTGTCAACATAACCTGGGGAAGTCCAACCCGTGAGAACAGTTCCAACAACTTGTTGGCTACTTGCTTCGCCATTGCTGTTCTCAGGGGGAACGCCTCAGGATATCTTGTACATAGTCCACTATTACAAGGATAAACCTGTGTCCTTTCGCAGAAGGTTCTAGAGGTCCTACCAAGTCTACCCCAATCCTCTCAAAGGGAACTGACACCAAGGTTAGAGGAACCAAAGGGGCTGGTTTTTGTCCTTTTGGACTAGTTAGCTGGCACATAGCTTAGCAATATCACTATGCATCCCTGGCCTATAGAATCGGGATGAAATACGGTCCAATGTTTTATCCCTGCCCAGGTGACCACCCCAAGGGACAGTATGGGCTAGAGTGAACACAGATTTAACAAACGCCTTGGGAACCAATATCTGTCTGGTGACCTCCCCTGTTTGTGTCTGCCTATTCACCCTATAAAGGATATCCTTTGAAAGCTCAAAATGGGGGAATACTATCACCCCCTGTGCATCTAAAATCTGTTCATCAATTTTCACCACCATGTCATACTGTCTAGCAAGGACTGGGTCTTCCCTTTGCTTCTGGCGAAAGTCAGGGAGGTACAGGTCTGGTAAATCTCCAGGGCCTATATCCCCCTCCCTTTGGCCATCCCCAGCCATCACTTGTGACCTCTGACTTCTAGAATGGTCACCTTGAGACCCAGATTTCTGCAACCAGTCCTGTTTGTCTAAGCGTCTTTACTTCCGAGTCTTTTGAACCCGGTCTCTACTTGGAAAAAGGTCTGCCGAGAAGGGGAACAGTTTGCCAGGGTTCTCCTGAGCCCTAGAAGGAGGCTCCTTGTGAAAGACTGGGGCCATTAGGTCCGAAAAGAAAGGCCAGTCCCGACTGAGCACAACGGGGGCAGGGAGCCAAGGAGCGACTCCTACTTCGAGGTAAGCCTCCTGACCTTTTACCTGTAGCTGGATTTTGGCCGTCGGATAGCGTTTTACATCGCCGTGTATACATTCTATGCTCCACGGGGAGTCAAAAGAACACACGTTGGGTGGTAACAGTTCCTTTAGGACTAGAGTGTGGCAGGACGGCCTGTAGCCGAGGTCAGGGAACAGTCCACATGTATAGTTTCAGGATAAATAAAAACGTTCAGTGGCTTTATTTCTCCACAGTAACATAACATGCGGGTACACTGTCCCTTTAACAAAATAAATCCTGCTCCACTTTGGGAGAAAAACTGACTAATAACACAGCAGACCTATCTAGCAGGCTGGCTGGCTAAACCAGAAGCAAACCATAAGGGTACTTTAAGCAGTCAGTAAACAAATGAATAATCCTTACTTTAGTTGAAGTAGTCTTTGGTGAAATCCCTCTGGCTAAGGGCTCACGCAGCAGTGTGCTTCTCTCTCTCTCTCTCTCTGGCAGCTACTGCCAGTCACATGATCCTTTATCTACCTTGCTGGCTCTCAGGTGTCAGCTAAAGAGTTCTGATTTCCTAACTTCCACCTGAGTTAACCCTTATGAGTGCTGGATGAAGCACTCAGACATATGTCTCCCAGGCGTAACTGATAGGAGTTGACTTCACTCTGTCACATACCTCCCCTGTTTGTGTGTGGCTAGTGTCCCACACAGCTAAAGCCCGACCCTCCACTCATTCTCTTGACAAAAAATCAGCATTTCCATGGTCCTTTCCAGGTCTATGCTGAATATCAAAAGAGAAGGGTTGGAGGGCAATATACCACCTGGTCAACCTTGGATTTGTGTCCTTCATGGTGTTTAACCACTTCAAGGGCGCATGGTAAGTGACCAGGGTGAAGTGTACTCCGGCGACATAATGTCTCAAGGCTTCAATTGCACATTTTACAGCGAGGCACTCCTTCTCAATCCTATGGGACACTAAATCAGTCTGCCCTGGCAGCTCAGATAAAACATCTGGGAACTGGTCACATACATCAAGTAGGTCTGACCTTTGTTCCGTTGTTAACTGCTCTCCCATGGGAACCTGATGGTCAGTGTACGTACTACCCTTTGGAAGCTTTGGACCCAAATCCGTCTCTCCTTCCCGAGGGTGAATGAACAGCGATCTCATCGTTTTCCAGGGTTTCAGGAGGTTCACGTGGTAGATTTGTTTACCCTTCCTGGACCCTGGTTGAGAGATCTCATAGTTCACCTCCCCGGTGCGGCGGAGAACTTGGAAAGGACCCTGCCACTTTGCAAGGAGTTTACTCTCTGATGTCGGTAGTAGTAGCATCACTTGGTCCCCAGGTTGGAAGACCCTCAAGCGAGCATTTTGGTTGTACTGCCTCTCTTGACGCTCTTGAGCAGATTTGAGGTTTTCCTTCGCAAACCGACCTATCATGTCTAGGCGGTTTCTAAGGTCTATGACATACTGAAGGGTATTCTTGGAGGGGGAAGGCTCCTCCTCCCAGGATTCCTTCAGTAGGTCGAGAATACCCCAAGGTTGGCATCCATATAGGAGCTCAAACGGGGAGAAGCCTGTGGATGATTGGGGAACTTCTCGTACCGCAAACAACAGGAAATGGAGAAGTTCATCCCAAGCTCGCTTTTCAGTGTCCACAAACTTCCTAATCATAGTTTTTAAAGTACGGTTAAACCTCTCTACCAATCCATCAGTCTGAGGATGGTAGACCGAGGTCCGGACGGATTTTACCTCCAATAACTTCAGGACATCCTGCATTAACTTTGCCATGAAATTTGTTCCCTGGTCAGTTAACATTACTTGTGGAAGTCCTACCCTAGAAAACAGTTCTAACAGCCTGTGAGCAACCTGTTTAGCAGTGGCTGATCTCAGAGGGAAGGCCTCAGGATACCTGGTGGCATAATCAACAACAACGAGTATAAATTTATGTCCCTTCGCAGAGGGGTCTAAAGGTCCGACCAGATCTACCCCAATTCTCTCGAATGGGACGGCTACCAAGGGCAGAGGAACCAAAGGAGCCGGCTTCTGTCCTTTTTGGCTAGTTAACTGGCATTCAGGACATGTCTCACATAGTTTCATGATGTCCCCATGTATGCCTGGCCAGTAAAACCGGGACGAGATGCGGTCCGTGGTCTTATCTCTGCCCAAATGACCACCCCATGGGAGAGTATGGGCTAGGGTAAACACTGTTTTAATCAACCCTTTAGGGACTAGCATCTGTCGAATGACGTCCCCTGTTTGTGTAACCTTATTCACACGATATAGTATGTCATTCAACAGTTCAAAATGTGGAAACCCTTTTACACCTTGTCCATCTATTATCTTGTTGTTGACCTGTACCACCTTCTCAAATTGTCTAGCCAGAGCTGGGTCCTCCCTCTGCCTCTGATGGAAGTCAGGAAGATCCAGGGCTGGCAACACTCCCATATCTATCTGTTCCCCACCCTGGTCATCCCCGGCCATGACCTGCAGTCCTTTGGGCTGACTAATGTTACCAAAAGTCCCAGCCTTTCTTAACCAGTCCTCTTTTTCCGCACGTCTCTGTTTACGTGTCTTTGGGACATGGTGTCTACGGGGGAAAATCTCTTGGAAAAAAGGGAACAAGTCTCCGGGCTTCTCCGGTACCAGAGAAGTAGGCTCCGTAGGAGTAGGGGCCAACAATGTTTCGAGGTAGTTCCAGTCTCGGCCAAGTAGAACAGGAGCAGGTAGCCAGGGAGCAACTCCCACTAGTAGGCTAGCCTCTTGATCCTGGATACGCAGTGTAACGTTCGCCGTCGGGTATCTCTTTGTATCCCCATGGATACACTTGATATTCCAAGGAGAGTCATAAGATAGTCTATTGCTTGGAATTAGACCCTCTAGGATC
This sequence comes from Ascaphus truei, assembly GCF_040206685.1. Classification (NCBI taxonomy): domain Eukaryota; kingdom Metazoa; phylum Chordata; class Amphibia; order Anura; family Ascaphidae; genus Ascaphus; species Ascaphus truei. Next base: position 432,923,310 of record NC_134483.1, read on the forward strand.
AGGGTTTTTCCAGAGCCCGAGTCCAGCATGGCGTTTACTTTTGTCCCCTCCAGAGATGCTGGGACTAACCACAGATTGTGGTCCTCTCGGAGACAAGCTGTGGCAGTGGTTCTGCCATAAGAACAGTCCATTTCCTCATCTCCTGAGTCCGCAAACTCGATCGTCCGCGGAAGCTCTCGACGGGGCTCGGTGTTTGGACCTCTCCGCTGTTGGATGGGGTCCTCCCTTCTGGTTGGTGGGGTTATCCTCTCCACCGGGTGGGTGACAGGAGTCCAGGTTCTTGGGGAATACTGTGGGTGGCGGCCTCCCTTGAGTGATCCAGTGGCCTCGGACCCAGGATGGGCGTCTCTGCGGGAGTTTGTACCAGGAACCCTCTGAGATGGGAAAGGGTCTTCCGATCGGGTTGACTGGATCTCCCGAGCTGGCGGGTTGTAGACCCCTTGATTGTCTTCTCTCCTGCCTCTAGTATCACCGGAAGCAACTGATGTTTGCACCGGCCGTTCCCAGCTATCCTGTTGGGTGTCGTCGCCCAGGAAGTTTTCCACCAAGCGGACCGCTGAATCCAGGGAAAATGCAGCGTGTCTTTTTACCCAGGAGCGGGAGGAGGGGGGCAGTATCTGTATGAACTGCTCGAGCACAAATTGTTCAAGGATCTATGCCTTGTCATGTTTTTCCGGTTGTATCCACCTGGCACATAAGTATACTAAGCGGTGGGCTACGACCCGGGGTGTGTCTCGGTTTGTATATTTGACTGTCCGGAACCGCTGTCGGTAGGTCTCTGGCGTGAGGCCTAGGTGATCCAGAATAGCAGCCTTTAGTTTCTGATAGTCCATGGCCTCGTCCGCTGGAAGAGCCTGGTAGGCTGCCTGAGCTTCCCCTATGAGGAGTGGAGCCAGAGTCGTTACCCAGCAATCAACTGTTCAGCCGTGGGCCATGGCTACCCTTTCAAAAGTGAGGAGAAATGCCTCTGGGTCTTCGTTTGGCTTCATTTTAGGCAGCATCACCGGTGGGTTATTTGGAATCCCTGGTCTGCCTGGGGTTAGGCCTTCGACCAGCAGTTGGAGTAGCTTTTCCTCTCGCCGGGCCTGTTGCTCATCTTGCTGGGCTTGTCGCTCAGCTTGCTGGGCTTGTCGCTAATCTTGCTGGGCTTGTCGCTCTGCTTGCTTCTCTGCTAGCTGAAGCTGTTGCTCAAGGAACTGAGAAAAAAAATTCTCCATTTTCTTTTGGGTGGCCCTTCAGATACAGGGGCCGTCCGACGTCCCACTTCTGACACCACCTGTGGCAGGACGGCCTGTAGCCGAGGTCAGGGAACAGTCCACACGTATAGTTTCAGGATAAATAAAAACGTTCAGTGGCTTTATTTCTCCACAGTAACATAACATGCGGGTACACTGTCCCTTTAACAAAATAAATCCTGCTCCACTTTGGGAGAAAAACTGACTAATAACACAGCAGACCTATCTAGCAGGCTGGCTGGCTAAACCAGAAGCAAACCATAAGGGTACTTTAAGCAGTCAGTAAACAAATGAATAATCCTTACTTTAGTTGAAGTAGTCTTTGGTGAAATCCCTCTGGCTAAGGGCTCACGCAGCAGTGTGCTTCTCTCTCTCTCTCTCTCTGTCAGCTACTGCCAGTCACATGATCCTTTATCTACCTTGCTGGCTCTCAGGTGTCAGCTAAAGAGTTCTGATTTCCTAACTTCCACCTGAGTTAACCCTTATGAGTGCTGGATGAAGCACTCAGACATATGTCTCCCAGGCGTAACTGATAGGAGTTGACTTCACTCTGTCACATACCTCCCCTGTTTGTGTGTGGCTAGTGTCCCACACAGCTAAAGCCCGACCCTCCACTCATTCTCTTGACAAAAAATCAGCATTTCCATGGTCCTTTCCAGGTCTATGCTGAATATCAAAAGAGAAGGGTTGGAGGGCAATATACCACCTGGTCAACCTTGGATTTGTGTCCTTCATGGTGTTTAACCACTTCAAGGGCGCATGGTAAGTGACCAGGGTGAAGTGTACTCCGGCGACATAATGTCTCAAGGCTTCAATTGCACATTTTACAGCGAGGCACTCCTTCTCAATCCTATGGGACACTAAATCAGTCTGCCCTGGCAGCTCAGATAAAACATCTGGGAACTGGTCACATACATCAAGTAGGTCTGACCTTTGTTCCGTTGTTAACTGCTCTCCCATGGGAACCTGATGGTCAGTGTACGTACTACCCTTTGGAAGCTTTGGACCCAAATCCGTCTCTCCTTCCCGAGGGTGAATGAACAGCGATCTCATCGTTTTCCAGGGTTTCAGGAGGTTCACGTGGTAGATTTGTTTACCCTTCCTGGACCCTGGTTGAGAGATCTCATAGTTCACCTCCCCGGTGCGGCGGAGAACTTGGAAAGGACCCTGCCACTTTGCAAGGAGTTTACTCTCTGATGTCGGTAGTAGTAGCATCACTTGGTCCCCAGGTTGGAAGACCCTCAAGCGAGCATTTTGGTTGTACTGCCTCTCTTGACGCTCTTGAGCAGATTTGAGGTTTTCCTTCGCAAACCGACCTATCATGTCTAGGCGGTTTCTAAGGTCTATGACATACTGAAGGGTATTCTTGGAGGGGGAAGGCTCCTCCTCCCAGGATTCCTTCAGTAGGTCGAGAATACCCCAAGGTTGGCATCCATATAGGAGCTCAAACGGGGAGAAGCCTGTGGATGATTGGGGAACTTCTCGTACCGCAAACAACAGGAAATGGAGAAGTTCATCCCAAGCTCGCTTTTCAGTGTCCACAAACTTCCTAATCATAGTTTTTAAAGTACGGTTAAACCTCTCTACCAATCCATCAGTCTGAGGATGGTAGACCGAGGTCCGGACGGATTTTACCTCCAATAACTTCAGGACATCCTGCATTAACTTTGCCATGAAATTTGTTCCCTGGTCAGTTAACATTACTTGTGGAAGTCCTACCCTAGAAAACAGTTCTAACAGCCTGTGAGCAACCTGTTTAGCAGTGGCTGATCTCAGAGGGAAGGCCTCAGGATACCTGGTGGCATAATCAACAACAACGAGTATAAATTTATGTCCCTTCGCAGAGGGGTCTAAAGGTCCGACCAGATCTACCCCAATTCTCTCGAATGGGACGGCTACCAAGGGCAGAGGAACCAAAGGAGCCGGCTTCTGTCCTTTTTGGCTAGTTAACTGGCATTCAGGACATGTCTCACATAGTTTCATGATGTCCCCATGTATGCCTGGCCAGTAAAACCGGGACGAGATGCGGTCCGTGGTCTTATCTCTGCCCAAATGACCACCCCATGGGAGAGTATGGGCTAGGGTAAACACTGTTTTAATCAACCCTTTAGGGACTAGCATCTGTCGAATGACGTCCCCTGTTTGTGTAACCTTATTCACACGATATAGTATGTCATTCAACAGTTCAAAATGTGGAAACCCTTTTACACCTTGTCCATCTATTATCTTGTTGTTGACCTGTACCACCTTCTCAAATTGTCTAGCCAGAGCTGGGTCCTCCCTCTGCCTCTGATGGAAGTCAGGAAGATCCAGGGCTGGCAACACTCCCATATCTATCTGTTCCCCACCCTGGTCATCCCCGGCCATGACCTGCAGTCCTTTGGGCTGACTAATGTTACCAAAAGTCCCAGCCTTTCTTAACCAGTCCTCTTTTTCCGCACGTCTCTGTTTACGTGTCTTTGGGACATGGTGTCTACGGGGGAAAATCTCTTGGAAAAAAGGGAACAAGTCTCCGGGCTTCTCCGGTACCAGAGAAGTAGGCTCCGTAGGAGTAGGGGCCAACAATGTTTCGAGGTAGTTCCAGTCTCGGCCAAGTAGAACAGGAGCAGGTAGCCAGGGAGCAACTCCCACTAGTAGGCTAGCCTCTTGATCCTGGATACGCAGTGTAACGTTCGCCGTCGGGTATCTCTTTGTATCCCCATGGATACACTTGATATTCCAAGGAGAGTCATAAGATAGTCTATTGCTTGGAATTAGACCCTCTAGGATCAGGGTTTTTCCAGAACCCGAGTCCAGCATGGCGTTTACTTTTGTCCCCTCCAGAGATGCTGGGACTAACCACGGATTGTGGTCCTCTCGGAGACAAGCTGTGGCAGTGGTTCTGCCATAAGAACAGTCCATTTCCTCATCTCCTGAGTCCGCAAACTCGATCGTCCGCGGAAGCTCTCGACGGGGCTCGGTGTTTGGACCTCTCCGCTGTTGGATGGGGTCCTCCCTTCTGGTTGGTGGGGTTATCCTCTCCACCAGGTGGGTGACAGGAGTCCAGGTTCTTGGGGAATACTGTGGGTGGCGGCCTCCCTTGAGTGATCCAGTGGCCTCGGACCCAGGATGGGCGTCTCTGCGGGAGTTTGTACCAGGAACCCTCTGAGATGGGAAAGGGTCTTCCGATCGGGTTGACTGGATCTCCCGAGCTGGCGGGTTGTAGACCCCTTGATTGTCTTCTCTCCTGCCTCTAGTATCACCGGAAGCAACTGATGTTTGCACCGGCCGTTCCCAGCTATCCTGTTGGGTGTCGTCGCCCAGGAAGTTTTCCACCAAGCGGACCGCTGAATCCAGGGAAAATGCAGCGTGTCTTTTTACCCAGGAGCGGGAGGAGGGGGGCAGTATCTGTATGAACTGCTCGAGCACAAATTGTTCAAGGATCTATGCCTTGTCATGTTTTTCCGGTTGTATCCACCTGGCACATAAGTATACTAAGCGGTGGGCTACGACCCGGGGTGTGTCTCGGTTTGTATATTTGACTGTCCGGAACCGCTGTCGGTAGGTCTCTGGCGTGAGGCCTAGGTGATCCAGAATAGCAGCCTTTAGTTTCTGATAGTCCATGGCCTCGTCCGCTGGAAGAGCCTGGTAGGCTGCCTGAGCTTCCCCTATGAGGAGTGGAGCCAGAGTCGTTACCCAGCAATCAACTGTTCAGCCGTGGGCCATGGCTACCCTTTCAAAAGTGAGGAGAAATGCCTCTGGGTCTTCGTTTGGCTTCATTTTAGGCAGCATCACCGGTGGGTTATTTGGAATCCCTGGTCTGCCTGGGGTTAGGCCTTCGACCAGCAGTTGGAGTAGCTTTTCCTCTCGCCGGGCCTGTTGCTCATCTTGCTGGGCTTGTCGCTCAGCTTGCTGGGCTTGTCGCTAATCTTGCTGGGCTTGTCGCTCTGCTTGCTTCTCTGCTAGCTGAAGCTGTTGCTCAAGGAACTGAGAAAAAAAATTCTCCATTTTCTTTTGGGTGGCCCTTCAGATACAGGGGCCGTCCGACGTCCCACTTCTGACACCACCTGTGGCAGGACGGCCTGTAGCCGAGGTCAGGGAACAGTCCACACGTATAGTTTCAGGATAAATAAAAACGTTCAGTGGCTTTATTTCTCCACAGTAACATAACATGCGGGTACACTGTCCCTTTAACAAAATAAATCCTGCTCCACTTTGGGAGAAAAACTGACTAATAACACAGCAGACCTATCTAGCAGGCTGGCTGGCTAAACCAGAAGCAAACCATAAGGGTACTTTAAGCAGTCAGTAAACAAATGAATAATCCTTACTTTAGTTGAAGTAGTCTTTGGTGAAATCCCTCTGGCTAAGGGCTCACGCAGCAGTGTGCTTCTCTCTCTCTCTCTCTCTGGCAGCTACTGCCAGTCACATGATCCTTTATCTACCTTGCTGGCTCTCAGGTGTCAGCTAAAGAGTTCTGATTTCCTAACTTCCACCTGAGTTAACCCTTATGAGTGCTGGATGAAGCACTCAGACATATGTCTCCCAGGCGTAACTGATAGGAGTTGACTTCACTCTGTCACATACCTCCCCTGTTTGTGTGTGGCTAGTGTCCCACACAGCTAAAGCCCGACCCTCCACTCATTCTCTTGACAAAAAATCAGCATTTCCATGGTCCTTTCCAGGTCTATGCTGAATATCAAAAGAGAAGGGTTGGAGGGCAATATACCACCTGGTCAACCTTGGATTTGTGTCCTTCATGGTGTTTAACCACTTCAAGGGCGCATGGTAAGTGACCAGGGTGAAGTGTACTCCGGCGACATAATGTCTCAAGGCTTCAATTGCACATTTTACAGCGAGGCACTCCTTCTCAATCCTATGGGACACTAAATCAGTCTGCCCTGGCAGCTCAGATAAAACATCTGGGAACTGGTCACATACATCAAGTAGGTCTGACCTTTGTTCCGTTGTTAACTGCTCTCCCATGGGAACCTGATGGTCAGTGTACGTACTACCCTTTGGAAGCTTTGGACCCAAATCCGTCTCTCCTTCCCGAGGGTGAATGAACAGCGATCTCATCGTTTTCCAGGGTTTCAGGAGGTTCACGTGGTAGATTTGTTTACCCTTCCTGGACCCTGGTTGAGAGATCTCATAGTTCACCTCCCCGGTGCGGCGGAGAACTTGGAAAGGACCCTGCCACTTTGCAAGGAGTTTACTCTCTGATGTCGGTAGTAGTAGCATCACTTGGTCCCCAGGTTGGAAGACCCTCAAGCGAGCATTTTGGTTGTACTGCCTCTCTTGACGCTCTTGAGCAGATTTGAGGTTTTCCTTCGCAAACCGACCTATCATGTCTAGGCGGTTTCTAAGGTCTATGACATACTGAAGGGTATTCTTGGAGGGGGAAGGCTCCTCCTCCCAGGATTCCTTCAGTAGGTCGAGAATACCCCAAGGTTGGCATCCATATAGGAGCTCAAACGGGGAGAAGCCTGTGGATGATTGGGGAACTTCTCGTACCGCAAACAACAGGAAATGGAGAAGTTCATCCCAAGCTCGCTTTTCAGTGTCCACAAACTTCCTAATCATAGTTTTTAAAGTACGGTTAAACCTCTCTACCAATCCATCAGTCTGAGGATGGTAGACCGAGGTCCGGACGGATTTTACCTCCAATAACTTCAGGACATCCTGCATTAACTTTGCCATGAAATTTGTTCCCTGGTCAGTTAACATTACTTGTGGAAGTCCTACCCTAGAAAACAGTTCTAACAGCCTGTGAGCAACCTGTTTAGCAGTGGCTGATCTCAGAGGGAAGGCCTCAGGATACCTGGTGGCATAATCAACAACAACGAGTATAAATTTATGTCCCTTCGCAGAGGGGTCTAAAGGTCCGACCAGATCTACCCCAATTCTCTCGAATGGGACGGCTACCAAGGGCAGAGGAACCAAAGGAGCCGGCTTCTGTCCTTTTTGGCTAGTTAACTGGCATTCAGGACATGTCTCACATAGTTTCATGATGTCCCCATGTATGCCTGGCCAGTAAAACCGGGACGAGATGCGGTCCGTGGTCTTATCTCTGCCCAAATGACCACCCCATGGGAGAGTATGGGCTAGGGTAAACACTGTTTTAATCAACCCTTTAGGGACTAGCATCTGTCGAATGACGTCCCCTGTTTGTGTAACCTTATTCACACGATATAGTATGTCATTCAACAGTTCAAAATGTGGAAACCCTTTTACACCTTGTCCATCTATTATCTTGTTGTTGACCTGTACCACCTTCTCAAATTGTCTAGCCAGAGCTGGGTCCTCCCTCTGCCTCTGATGGAAGTCAGGAAGATCCAGGGCTGGCAACACTCCCATATCTATCTGTTCCCCACCCTGGTCATCCCCGGCCATGACCTGCAGTCCTTTGGGCTGACTAATGTTACCAAAAGTCCCAGCCTTTCTTAACCAGTCCTCTTTTTCCGCACGTCTCTGTTTACGTGTCTTTGGGACATGGTGTCTACGGGGGAAAATCTCTTGGAAAAAAGGGAACAAGTCTCCGGGCTTCTCCGGTACCAGAGAAGTAGGCTCCGTAGGAGTAGGGGCCAACAATGTTTCGAGGTAGTTCCAGTCTCGGCCAAGTAGAACAGGAGCAGGTAGCCAGGGAGCAACTCCCACTAGTAGGCTAGCCTCTTGATCCTGGATACGCAGTGTAACGTTCGCCGTCGGGTATCTCTTTGTATCCCCATGGATACACTTGATATTCCAAGGAGAGTCATAAGATAGTCTATTGCTTGGAATTAGACCCTCTAGGATCAGGGTTTTTCCAGAGCCCGAGTCCAGCATGGCGTTTACTTTTGTCCCCTCCAGAGATGCTGGGACTAACCACGGATTGTGGTCCTCTCGGAGACAAGCTGTGGCAGTGGTTCTGCCATAAGAACAGTCCATTTCCTCATCTCCTGAGTCCGCAAACTCGATCGTCCGCGGAAGCTCTCAACGGGGCTCAGTGTTTGGACCTCTCCGCTGTTGGATGGGGTCCTCCCTTCTGGTTGGTGGGGTTATCCTCTCCACCGGGTGGGTGACAGGAGTCCAGGTTCTTGGGGAATACTGTGGGTGGCGGCCTCCCTTGAGTGATCCAGTGGCCTCGGACCCAGGATGGGCATCTCTGCGGGAGTTTGTACCAGGAACCCTCTGAGATGGGAAAGGGTCTTCCGATCGGGTTGACTGGATCTCCCGAGCTGGCGGGTTGTAGACCCCTTGATTGTCTTCTCTCCTGCCTCTAGTATCACCGGAAGCAACTGATGTTTGCACCGGCCGTTCCCAGCTATCCTGTTGGGTGTCGTCGCCCAGGAAGTTTTCCACCAAGCGGACCGCTGAATCCAGGGAAAATGCAGCGTGTCTTTTTACCCAGGAGCGGGAGGAGGGGGGCAGTATCTGTATGAACTGCTCGAGCACAAATTGTTCAAGGATCTATGCCTTGTCATGTTTTTCCGGTTGTATCCACCTGGCACATAAGTATACTAAGCGGTGGGCTACGACCCGGGGTGTGTCTCGGTTTGTATATTTGACTGTCCGGAACCGCTGTCGGTAGGTCTCTGGCGTGAGGCCTAGGTGATCCAGAATAGCAGCCTTTAGTTTCTGATAGTCCATGGCCTCGTCCGCTGGAAGAGCCTGGTAGGCTGCCTGAGCTTCCCCTATGAGGAGTGGAGCCAGAGTCGTTACCCAGCAATCAACTGTTCAGCCGTGGGCCATGGCTACCCTTTCAAAAGTGAGGAGAAATGCCTCTGGGTCTTCGTTTGGCTTCATTTTAGGCAGCATCACCGGTGGGTTATTTGGAATCCCTGGTCTGCCTGGGGTTAGGCCTTCGACCAGCAGTTGGAGTAGCTTTTCCTCTCGCCGGGCCTGTTGCTCATCTTGCTGGGCTTGTCGCTCAGCTTGCTGGGCTTGTCGCTAATCTTGCTGGGCTTGTCGCTCTGCTTGCTTCTCTGCTAGCTGAAGCTGTTGCTCAAGGAACTGAGAAAAAAAATTCTCCATTTTCTTTTGGGTGGCCCTTCAGATACAGGGGCCGTCCGACGTCCCACTTCTGACACCACCTGTGGCAGGACGGCCTGTAGCCGAGGTCAGGGAACAGTCCACACGTATAGTTTCAGGATAAATAAAAACGTTCAGTGGCTTTATTTCTCCACAGTAACATAACATGCGGGTACACTGTCCCTTTAACAAAATAAATCCTGCTCCACTTTGGGAGAAAAACTGACTAATAACACAGCAGACCTATCTAGCAGGCTGGCTGGCTAAACCAGAACCAAACCATAAGGGTACTTTAAGCAGTCAGTAAACAAATGAATAATCCTTACTTTAGTTAAAGTAGTCTTTGGTGAAATCCCTCTGGCTAAGGGCTCACGCAGCAGTGTGCTTCTCTCTCTCTCTCTCTCTGGCAGCTACTGCCAGTCACATGATCCTTTATCTACCTTGCTGGCTCTCAGGTGTCAGCTAAAGAGTTCTGATTTCCTAACTTCCACCTGAGTTAACCCTTATGAGTGCTGGATGAAGCACTCAGACATATGTCTCCCAGGCGTAACTGATAGGAGTAGACTTCATTCTGTCACACAGAGTTTTCCCAGAGCCCGAATCTACAAGGGCCTGGACGGTTTTTCTCCCAAACAGGGCTGGAAGTAGCCAGGGCTTGTAATTTTCCCCAGTAAAGGCCGAGGCGATGGTTTTGCTGAATGAACAATCCATCTGTGGACAGTCCACATACCGGTGGCCTTGTTCTCCGCAGGCGGAACATGAAGAGGGTTCCCTCGCAGGAGGGGGTTTTGGATAGCGCTCCACTGGACCGGTTACTGGAGACCAGATATCTGGTGGGTCCTGTGGGCGCCGTCCTCGGAAGTTCCTCTCATTTTGCGATGAGCCGACATCCGGAAGGAGATGAGGGTCTCGGCGGGGACCAGCATTTGGACTCCGTCCTTGCTGGAACGACTGCTCCTTCCATTGGACTTGGCGGTTCCGTGACTCTCGCCTGATGCTCAGCCCCAAGGAAGTTCTCCACGAGTCGGACCGCCAAAGCTAGGGTTTCAGCAGCGTGGCATTTTACCCACGAGCATGCGGAAGGGGGTATTATTTGTAGAAATTGTTCCAAAACCACCTGCTCAAGAATTTCCTCCTTAATGCACTCCTAGGGTTGTATCCAGCGTGTTCATAAGTCCAATAATCGCTGAGCGAGGACCCGGGGTCTCATCTTAGTGGTGTACTTCATGTTCCGGAACTGCTGCCGGTAAGTCTCTGGGGTCACACCTAAGCGATCCAGTATGGCGGCTTTTACTTGTCGATAGTCCATTGCCTGATCTGCTGGGAGACCCTGATATGAGGCCTGGGCTTCTCCTATGAGGAGCGGGGCCAAAGCAGTTGCCCAGCGATCTGTAGCCCAGCCCTGAGCTTCGGCAACTCTTTCAAAAGTCAGTAAAAAAGCCTCTGGATCCTCGTTCGGAGCCATTTTCCTCAGGAGTATAGGGGGTCTGCTTGCTAGTTCTGCACTGGCAGACCCTTGGAATTGATCCAGCTGCTTGGCAATCCGTTCATCCTGTGCTGCTTGTAGTCTTTCATCTCTCTCCGCTTGCAGCCGGGCCTGTTCCTGCATTAACAGTCCCTGCTGTTTGGTCTGCTCCTGCATTAACTGTCCCTGCTGTCTGATTTGCTCACACAGAAACTCTTTCAACATTTCTTCCATTCTTGTGTGTGTGTGTGGCCCTTTAACTGCAGGAGCCTTTTGAAAAAAACCTTCCCAATTCTTGACACCATATGTTGCAGGGTACATGCAACTACACACGTGGGTTTCTTGCCAAGGCTTATTTATTTAGCCTTAACAGATATACAACACAAAACAAAAATAGCTTTTCTTCAGCAAAAACAAAACAAAACAAAACAGTTTCTCTTTAGCAGACAGTGTGTAACTCAGGCAGCAATCCCTTTTCTAAGCAGGAGACAGACAGTTTATAATTCAGTTACTTTGTTTATCAGACCTTGTATCAGGAAATCTCTTTAGCAGCAGCTTACTCCTCTCTCATCAACAACCAAGATCCATGTGTCTATAGTCTGGGTTTTAACACACCTTGATTAGGCAGCTGGGATCCAACTAATTGTCCTGAGGTTCCCAGCTGAATTTAACCTATGTCAGTGCTGCACTGCAGACTAGACATAGGTTTTCCAGGCATATAACTGGTGGCTTTTATTTACCCTGTCACAGTGCCATACCTGGATCACGCTCATTTTCCTCCAGAAGGTATATGGCATATTGCAAATACATCAATTCTTCACAGTCAGTAGGTGACATGATGGTGTCTCTCAAATCCGTCCTGAGTCTGTTAATGAAAAACTTATGCAAGAGTAATTTGCGGGCAAAGAGATGTGTGTCCTTAACCCAATCAAATCTGTTGAAACTGGCTGTTGGAGAAAAAGACAGCCCTTTCTTAAGGACCCGTATATGATCCTCAGATAGAGTGAGTTTAGAAAGGTTGATGATCTGTAAGTCATCCGACTCACTAGGATTGATAATCTGTAACTCAACCTGCTCATTAGGATTGTCTAATATCTCCCCCTGTAAGGGCACCTGCTCCTGTAGTTGGAGCCCCCTCATCGCTTCTCTTTTGGCCTTGTGCCCTCCCCGTCTCGTTGGTCTTTTGAGTTTGCACGGGTGATGTACCGTGAGTTCCCTAAAAAAGGAACCTGGGGTGCAGAGGAGGTTTGTGGTGCAGTCTCCTGACTCACTAATGTATGTAAGTCTCTATCACTTTCTTGCTCACTGCCTGAGCGTTCCCATTCAGTAGATGTTTCAAGGGGATAAGTGGGTACGGGTTTACGTTTAAGTTTAAATTTAAAAATCTTTCCCTCCTTGAAATCCGTGGAATCTCTTTGAAATTTTTTCTGTTTTCTTAATTTAAGGTCCTTTTTAAAACTTTCCGTATTCTCCTTAAGTTTTAATTCCAGTTCACTAAATTCACTATGGCTTTGCCAAACAGGAATTTCGATAAATGATTTATCAATTGCCTCCTGTACTGTTGCTAATTTAGTTTGTTCATATGCTATAAGTTGTTGCATCAATTGTTTAGAACAGTTCAGCAAGGTGCTCTCCCAAGTTGTATTGACCGACTCATCATTAATAAGATGTGATGGTCCAAGATTAATTCTAAGACCTCGTGGGACCAAGCCATTTTCAATATAATGTTCCAGACTTGAAATCTCCCACCAAGACTTAGACTGTGCTCTGTAAAGAGCGCCTAGAGACTGAAACAAGTTATGTATATCTGGAGTATTACTTGATTCAATGACGCTCGTAGTAGAGAACACATCACTGGCTTCAATTTGTCAGGAGTCAAGATCTGTCTTATTGGACAGAAAACCCGTCATAGTAGAGGGGACTAGGGGGCTGGGTGCAGGAATGCAGACACAAGGTCTACTAATTGTATAGAAACAAAAGAGAGATGCACCCGCTCAACCTAGTGTGACCACCCGGATCACTGATACAGACTGGTGCAAAAGGGCAGGGAGGCTAATCAAAAGACAAAGAACACTGTATGACGTAAAGGCACAATACATACAGATAAGGCCCTATAAATGCACTCAGAATCTGAAGAGGGAGATCACCCAGGTAAATAAGCAACACAACAGAAAAAATCTGGACCAAACCTGAGAATGGTATTTAAAAATGCTTTTTTGATATTGATTAAAATGATTGGTACCAGAAAAATGGTGAATGAAGTGAACAGAATATAATAAGTGCAAATCAGCAAATTGGCAGAATATAGTCCAAAAAAGTGGAACAATGAATATAAGCACTAAAGATAACAGAAAGCACTATGCCTATGCTATAAGGCAATAGGGGCTAACCGTGGTGTATGACGTCACAGGAGCGTTATATGAATATATATCCACAAAAGGCACTAGAATGTGTGTAAGCACAAGCTCACTGTCAACCATGCATCAATATACCATAAAGGTGAATGACAACCCAGTAGCAAGGAATGATCAATGATAACACACATAAATGAAAACGCTGCAGACATATATATATACAGTCCCCAGGCAGACCTATTGTGTCAGGCCTAGGCAACTTGAATGACAATGCTAGCAAGTACATTGACAAAATCCTGAGGTCATTCGTAGAAAGTCTTCCTTCATATCTTAAAGACACCACGGATATGCTTCGAAGGTTGGAAGATATCACTATTGTTCATGACACACTCCTAGTGTGTCTGGATGTTGAGACCCTCTATACGTGTATTCCACACGATAGGGGGCTCTCCCCCATAGCACATTTTTTGCGGGGCCGTGGCACTGACCTGCTTCTTCACAATGATTTTGTGATCCAGTTGTTGGATTATGTCCTAACACACAACTACTTCCTGTTTGACGGCCGTCAATACCACCAGATTCAAGGTACAGCAATGGGCACAACGTGTGCTCCCTCATACGCCAATCTGTACCTTGGCTGGTGGGAAGAGAGGGTCATCTTCAGTGAAGGTATGCAGGACTATACCCAATGGATTGACCTCTGGTGCCGCTATATAGATGATATATTCATTCTGTGGCGCGGCACCAGAGAGTTACTAATCCAGTTCATCAGTATCCTCAACAACAATGGACTGAACTTACGGTTCACATCTGACATTCAGACTGACAGTCTCACTTTTCTGGATATTGCCATCATTAAAGGTGACAATGGTAACATTATCACCACGTTACACCGCAAGGCTACTGCTACCAATAGCCTTTTATTGGATAATACACATCATCCTACACATCTAGTTAGGAATATCCCTGTGGGACAATTTCTGCGGATTCGGCGCAATTGTTCGACCCAAAGTGACTTTGAGGAACAGGCCAAAATACTCACAAGCCATTTCCTCCAACGGGGGTACACCAAAGGCTGTATTAGGAAAGCCTATTTACGAGCTAAATGTTCCCCATGTACCACTCTGCTATATGGGACAAACCAGACACCAACGGCCACTAAACTGGTTCGATTCGTGGGCACATATAACAACAAGTGGAGCAGTGCCAATTTGATCTTGAAGCGTCACTGGCATTTACTTATGGAGAACCCAGATCTTAAACTGGTTTTAACAACTTAGCCGACACTTGTCTGTCGCAGGGCCAAGAACTTGAAAGATCGGCTGGTACACAGCCATCTTTGCAATGTGGCCACAAAAACATGGCTGCCTCAGCGCCCTATGGGCACCTTCAAGTGTGGTACATGCAAAGCATATGAATTTATCATCCCCACAAAATCATTCTCCAATTGGAACAACTCTCGTCAGTATACAATCAGACAGTTTTTTAACTGCCAAACCTCAGGAGATGTGTATTTGGCCACATGTGGCTGTGGCAAAAAATACGTGGGTAAGACCCGACGTGAGTTTAGGCGACGTGTTCTCGAGCACATTGGTTCTATTAGAAACCACTTGGACACCCCACTTGCACGCCATATCAATGAAGCACATAATGGCATCACCAGGAATTTACGTTTCTGTGGTATTGATCACGTTACCATTGGGCCCAGAAAAGGAGACTGGGACGGTATTCTACTTCAAAAGGAGAGTCGATGGATCTATGACTTACATACGTTAAGCCCCAATGGTCTCAATGAGGGCTTCCTCTTTACTCCATTTTTATGAGACTATTCATCGTTCTCTGTATTACCCACTTTATAACATTACTATACCCAAGTGTTTGACTGAGACTAGTGGCATACATACACCTCTTGTTTACTCACTGCCTACCATTTAGTTTTTAATTTTATCATGGGGGCACTGCTCACCATTTTAATCATTATTATATTGGTATCTCATGTGTTTTTACTCCTTGTATACTCCCTTTCCCCTTCTGTGACTTTAACACATTTACATTCCTCCCCACAGAGCTCTTTAAATATTGGCAACTGGGGGGAGTGAAGATCTATCCCTCTCTTGGAAGAAGCTATCGCGAAACGTACGTCAGAGGGCGTGATGACGTCACATGTTACGCTTTCCAGCATGGACACCTGCAGCTCCTAACAGACCTAGCAGACCTCATCGTGTCACGGCTTGAGTTCTCTGCAGCTGCTCACTCCACGAGGCACCTACTCAGATTGAAAGGATCGTGTATCCAGGGCCAGCACAGATAAGTTATCTAGGGTCCTCTTTCCCTCTTTTCTGTCCTCTACTCCCCCCTTCTCCCCCCCGTGTGTTGTAGGGGTATGTTATTGAGGGTGAGATCTAACGGATTACATGATCCTGCTGCACTCTATTCCCACAGGGCCAGTATATATTGGTGTGTAGGGTATCCCCTTTTCCCACCTATCTGCCCCTGTGTGTAGCTACTTACCAGCAGGGTCAGTTGCTTGTGGGGTTTCACTCTTTTGTCCATTTACCATATTGGACTGTATATATATATGTCTGCAGCGTTTTCATGTATGTGTGTTATCATTGATCATTCCTTGCTACTGTTTTGTCATTCACCTTTATGGTATATTGATGCATGGTTGACAGTGAGCTTGTGCTTGCACACATTCTAGTGCCTTTTGTAGGTGTATATATTCATATAGCGCTCCAGTGACGTCATACACCATGGTTAGCCCCTATTGCCTTATACCATAGGCATAGTTCTTTCTGTTATCTTTAGTGCTTATATTCATTGTTCCACATTTTTTGGACTATATTATGGCAATTTGGTGATTTGCACTTATTATATTCTGTTCACTTCATTCACCATTTTTCTGGTACCAATCATTTTAATCAATATCAATAAAGCATATTTAAATACCATTTTCAGGTTTGGTCCAGATTTTTTCTGTTGTGTTGCTTATTTACCAGGGTGATCTCCCTCTACAGATTCTGAGTGCATTTAAAAGGCCGTATCTGTATGTATTGTGCCTTTACGTCATACAGTGTTCGGCATATACAGTATCTTGAAAAGCAAATTCTAACTCGAACGGTATACTATTTTTGTTCCAAGCGGTATTGAACATTACAGTATATATTTTACTGAATACCGTTTGTTCACAAATTTAATACCGTCCGGATAGGAACATACAAACACGTTCGATGTTGCAGTGATAACACCGAAGCAACCTAAATAGGCCCCTTAGAATGCTTTTGGTATTTTTGATGAGTGGTGGGTTTGCATTATTGTGTCTATCAAAAAGTTTAGGGATCTCAGCCTGATCACGTTTTACATATTCTTATACTATAGGCGTGTTGATTTTAATGTAAAATATACAATCTCAGATAGTCTCGGACATTTAGTCATGGCTGTTTCACCACGACCAAGTGACCACCAGCGTTTAGCAGCAAGTGACCTCACTGCAGCATCACTCAGCTGTCAGTCACTACACTGCGAAGGTGTGTCCCTAAACATATCCCTTACCCTAAAACCCCTACTCTTAAACCCTAATACTAACGCTACCCCTTGTCCTAAAAACCTTCACCACTTACCCTAAAACCCCTTACACTAGCCGCTAAAACACCTAATGTTAACCCCCTATCATAACAACTATAACCCCTAAAGTTAACCCCAACCCTACAATTTACTTCTCATAGAAAAGACCGGTGGCAGAAGGTCCACCAGTGAGGAGGTGATGCTAGCTCTTCGGCTAAACACTGTCAGAGACTTAATGTCCCATTTCGGACTAAGAAGAATCAAGAAGGGCCACTATAAATTGCTAAAAATACAGCTTTTGCAGGTAAATTATTGACTACTTCAATTTGTGGTTTGATCTAATGCTAGTGGAAGTTTCCCTATTTTACACCAGCCCTCATTAGCTAATCAGATACCTTTAGGATACATGTGCATTTTCTTTTCTTCCTCTCATAAACATTGTCCTTGCATGCTGCAGCTTCCCCTTAATCAAACACACAAGGAAATGTAATGTCGCAGCACAATATATTTTACTGGATCATAGCAGATTTGCCCACACAGTGTGTGAAATGCTGTATATATCAAGATGAAAACCAGCAGTGTTTCACATTGACTTCAATGGCTACATTTATTTGAATATGAGTAAAGTTATGGAGACTATTAGTATTTAAAAGTACAGGAAAACAACGTATTCCAATGAAAATGTTATTTGTATAATGTACAGTAAGGTTAAAGTTGTCCTAAAGGGACAGCTCGGTTGCCTCAGATATTGTTTGAGTATGCTCAATAATCCACATTGATGAAGAGAACTACAGTGCATACATTTATAAGTCTCTCCTCTACTGATGGAGTTAAATGTTTCCAGAATAATAATTATCACAGCAACTTTTTAATGCATTGCTCCATTTTGTACATTAAATACTTTAGTTTGACTAATTATATTGAAATAATTAACAAAGTTTACAGTTTCTTTAGATCAATTAAAGTAATTGTGCAATTTTGCAATTAACTAAATTAATCTAACAAAATTGTAAGTACTATATTTATTTAATCGGTTTTATAATGAACAAGTTTTGTGTTTAATGTTAAGTACTCAACAGTGAATTTAAAAGTCAAGGGACTAATGTTAATGTTCAGCACCTGCTATTTCTTAATCTAGGATGTTGCATTCATATTAATGCATTAGCAAGCAATGATTTCATATGTGAAAAACATGTTTTACCGACCACAGGATTAATATAGATATGTTGCCACTAGCCAGCATTGGCTCTTATGTGGGCCCTTGGATTTGGCTTAATCATTGAAAGAGCAGTCGGCACTTATCACAGTTTTTTTTCCATACCTTTCAGGCAAAGTTTCTGCTTCATTCAGATCTGAGCAATTGAAATATTAGTATCCCAGGCATCAAAAGGTATACAGTTTGTCCCTAGAGCCCAGTGCAGACTGAGGGTACCGAAGTACACAGGAAAAAAAAACACCTTCTTATTTTTTACCTCTATTTTCACACAGTCTGTCTAGAGGAAATAGTAGTCCTGATTTGAAAATACTATAAGTCTCATTTACAAGTTTGTATGCGTTTATAAAAAATAAAAACCATTCAAGAAACACTCCCCCTATAGGCACAAATGCATTCACATGTAAAACTGCCGTTGACTGTAATATACATTTTCATCTGTTGTCAGCTCAATCAGACATTTCTAGGATTATTGAATAACCCATTATGGACACAAAAAAAACCACTCATAAACAGAAAGCAAGATTACTGAGAGGAATTTCTGAGAGGAATTGGTCTGCATGGAGGGTTAATGGTGTGTGCAGTCAGAGGGCTACAGTGGTTATAGTACGTATGCAGGGGGCTGGATGGGCTGTGACTTGCCAGTGTTTTGTGGGTGTAAATGCAGAAGGCCAATTTCCACAGGTATGGATAACAGGGGCTAGTGGGGCCACATGTAGAAAAGTGAGAGGAAGTGCAAAAAAAGGAAGTAAGAAAGTTAGAGTACATTCACATTCCTGCCCTGGTGCAGTTTAACTGAACTCTGACTGACATTTAAATAGCGGACATGTCCATCTATAACTGAAACATCTGGTAACTATAATACTAATGTACCCTGCTGGGGCATAGCCTGAACCTACCCAACTGTTTGACTCCTAGAAAAAGCTCTTCTCCCACGCCCAGTAGCTTTCCAGAGCTGAGTTGAACAGTCAAAATACATTTTGAAGAGTTACTTTCTAGGCCTGTATGTCATTGTCAAAGGCTACGAATTATTGGTAAATCCAGGAAAATAGCTCCTCAAAAGGAATTGCGTCACTGCTACCATGCTACTTTCAACAGAACAACCGTGCTAGCAGCTGATGATTTTTGTTTCAGACTTTGTCCACTTAGGACAATCTCTTACATGTAATGTCTTGTGGTAGCTAGGACAAGCTCAGTATCTATTACAGAAAACAACTTCCTCTGTGCTGTTTTTTTGTTTTAGCCTCGTAGAGAAAGCTCATGTGTTACCTGCTTTTAAAACTTTAGGACCCATCTCTGGGAGAGTAAGAAAATGCCATACTGAACAATTGCACAACATTCTCAGAGGTTATAGTGTAAATTGAGTATAAGAAGACTAAAAATGGTAATTTAATAAAGCAAAATGGAGAAACAGCAGCCTTACTTCCTACTGTTAGTGTTAAATTACATTTCATTTAAATGTTTCTGCTAAAGGTGTTAATTTCTAATCCTTTGCCCATCCTATATACATTTGACAAATATCACAATAGCCCCTTGTAGCATTGAGGCTAGGTCTTGTGTGATGTTAGAGCATTGAGACTTTTATAAATGGTTCTTTTCATTGTGTGGTGTTTTATTAAATTCTCAGATAATTGTGGTTTAAATAGGAGCACATTACAAGACTAATCTTAAGAAAATGTCTGCTCTTCTACCCAATGCATTTTGGGATACTAAAATACTACCATGAATCCTTTATTAAGAAATTCTTCTTCTTTAAGTATAGTTTACATTGTTTGCATTTTGTGACGGTAGTGGGTAACCAGGCTACATAATAAAGGCTAAGCCCTCTTGTTACCCCTGAAACCATGGGGTCCTTGGTAGCTACATAAGCACCAAAAGCCAAGGACAATACATGTAGAAAACAAAGTGACCCCTACATTTTTCTGTTTTCATGTTCCCTTGGACCTAGGCCTGTGCAATTTCTTGTGTGTCAGTTTTAGGGGGAATATTTGGGTAGAAATGAAATTATTTTGTTTGCAGGAGTTCGTGGGCGAAGTTACCGTCAGTTCTTTAATTCTCCTTGACCAGCAGGCATGATTTGCCGGTATGCAGGGTGAATTACACTGGGGCAACCCAGTGTAACGTTCGGCCTGCCCACAAGCCAGACGAGACCCCGGGACTGAGGTGGAAAGGAGAAATACCACACACCTAACAGTAAACGGGGGCACGGCCGGAGTGTGGAAGTAGCGTAGTTGGTCCAGGAAACAAAAATAGAAAGAGTTCTGTACTTGCCAACTCCAGCGTAGAATGGTAAGTCCGTAAGCCAATGGTCAAGGTGTAGGGAGAGCAGCGTGGTAGAGTGTCCGTAAGCCTGGGTCGTGGAGCGTGGAGAGCAGCGTAGTAGATGTCCGTAAGCCGTGTCCAAGGGATGTAAAAGACTGCAAGGTAGAGAGTCCAAAGCCAAATCCAAAGGGTTCCAGAGAGCATGGTAATCAAAGTCCAAAGCCAAGGGTCAAAATACAGGGAGGTCAGCAGAGAATCCAGGGACAGGAACAGGGACTGAAACACAAGAGAGCCAGGCAGAAGCAGATAGCATGTGGAAATTGATGGGGAGATCAACTCATTCAATGGTGGATATGTGGAATAAAAATAGATACAATAGTGCAGCACAGTCTCATATAGATGTATCTCCAAATTAGTAGAATTCTATAAATTCAGAACTCATATTTTTTCTGAAATAAACAGGCATATAACCCAAACTCAGATGGGTTATGAATAGTATTGTGTATTCTTGTAGATCTTCCCTCTCTCTGTATCTCAGGGTTCTTGGGGGTGGTAGGAGGTCCCTCAGAATGATGTAATGGCAGCCGTATATATATGAGAAAACGGAAAGCCAAACATAGTGTGTACCGTAAAAAAGAACAACTTTTAATCACTAAAAAACCATATAGGTGTATGCTTACATCAATAACAAATATGCTGGACACATAGGAAAAGCGAACTCTGCCTCCCAATTCTCACCCCTACTGCTCGAGTCTCCCGTCGCGTCACTTCCGGTTTGCCAGCGTTTCGTTTCCCGTGTAGCGGCACGGGTGAATTCACCAAATGGAGGGGACCTCAGCTGCAGACCAGTACAGGTGAGTGGCATCAGCAGGGCGCTTCTTACTCAACGCGTTTTGCTGTTGTCGCTTCGTCAGGAGTCAATGATTGTCTTCTCATCTCCCTACTTCATATTGCAGTCCTCTTATTCTCATTGGTCCGTGGATCAACCTATCAGCACCATGATTGGTCCTTGTTGAACCAATGAGAACGGTGTATTCACGGAGTAAAATACAACATTCTATCACTTGCTATTACTCGGCGCATGTCTAGAAGCTTTCTATCACAAAAAAAGAATATATTATCCCCTACCTCTGATCTAATATTACAAACAGATCTGTCCATTATTTATACGATGTGACCAACATCTCACATCATCCAAAAAGGGAATCATTGACATCATTATCTTATACTACAACATATATTTAGCATAAGGGCGCTTTAGCCTGAAACGCGTCATAGTGTGTTTGTTTCCCCCTTACCATGTTCAATAAATACCCGTTTTAATTTTATATCTTGGCGCTGGTCCCCTTCTTCAACTGTGCTCCGCATCAATCCTTGGATTTCTGATCTACAAGAATACACCATACTATTCATTACCCACCTGAGTTTGGGTTACATGCCTGTTTATTTCAGAAAAAATGTGAGTTCTGAATTTATAGAATTCTACTAATTTGGAGATACATCTATAAGAGACTGTGTTGCACTATTGTATCTATTTTTATTCCACATATCCACCACTGAATGAGTTGTGCTCCCCTTCAATTTCCACATGTTCCCGCAAGAAGGATTTCTGTGGACCATCCTTCCAAGGGTTTTTGAACAGCATGTTTTCCTTTATATCACCTATTGCACTTAATTGCACTGCATTTGCACATTATTGTATATTTATTATCTGTCACTAATTAATTGCACTGTCTAAGTCACATTATACTAGTCACTGTGATCACTTCCTTAGAGCGCTGTTAGAAATTTTCTTTCACAGAAGCAGACAGCACCAAGGTACAGAAGCTATGCTGTGCAATGTGGTAATGGTGAGGGGAGACTAAATAGTGGGCTGGGACCTATCAGAGGAAAGGGAGGAGCGTAGGTGTGGCCCAAGGGAAGCCCTGATAGGGGAGAAGAGTCTGGGGGCGGACCTGGTAATGCAGGGGCAGGTAAACGCGCCGATGCGCACGCCGCACCTGAGGAGGTGAGGTTAGGTTCCTGGCACCAGGAAAGTGAAGCCTGTGAAGTGCGGGAGCAGCTGCGGGGGAGACACCAAGGGCCACAGCATGCCGCTGGGAACCAGAGGCAGCGGGGAGAAACCGTAAGGAGGCGCTGGTAGCGGGAGTCCCCGCAGCGCGGGTCCTTACACCGAGTGTCCCCCAGACTCCTGGATCTCGTGCCAAAAAATCCCAAATCCATTTACCTTTTAAATATAAGGCTCCCCATGTGTAAACTTTATTAAAATATATGTTATAATGTTTTAGACATTTACTGTAAGGCCCTATACAGTCAGCCAGGGAATCCGCATAGATGCCGGCATGTCTGTATAGAGCCCTTAGTTCGAAGAAGAGAGGATGTCCAGAGGTTAGAAGACCATTTGGTGGGCGAGGAAGGGCAAATTGACAGATCTGGAGAACGAAAGGCACCCTGTGGGGACAACTTTTGTATCTTCCAGACTTGGTGGAGCCTACCCAGAGGTTGCATTGGGTTACCTGGGGAAAGATGGTGAGCGTAGGTGCTTTCCCCATTGGCTAATCCATATTTCCTGCCCACCTGGCTTTTCAAGCCAGCTTGGCCTGCCTCCTCCTCTGAGGTCAGCCTAGAGATGAGCCCCTATTTCTATTGGCTGGCGGGGAGGAATTCCCATGCTCTGATGGGTTGCTCCTCCTTCCTCCATGCTGAACATAGCTCAGCGAAGGGTATGTAAGGAGAAGCCCAAGTCAGAGAACTCAACAATTTTGTGGCTTGAGTCGATGCAGCTATGGAAGGCCTTTCATTGTTGCTCTGTCGAAATAACAAAGCAACTGGCTTCGTTTTGAAGCTAGGAAAGTCTGCCCTGCAGAGACTAAGGGCCTCATGCAGTAAGCCCCGATAAGGCTTTTTCGGCATTTTATAGCCGTTTTTTGCCCTCCTGATTCAGTAAGCCCCGATAAGTGGGAATTATCGGCAACTTTTCTTCCGAAAAAAATTTTTTCGCCACCCGGCTGCCGATAAGCCACTTATCGGGACTTTTTTTTCCCGCCTGAATTCAGTAAGCCCCGATCAGCTTTTTGGTGCTGATCGGCAGGCCAGATTGGAGATTTTATGGCCAATCCAGCCCGCCAACTAAAGTTGGCAACTTGCTGAAGGAGAAGCATCGGCAAGGGCGACACTTAGGAAAAATCAGCCCTTTTTCCTGCCTGTGATTGATGCCGGGGGTCTCCGGAGCTGATACCCGCACCGGAGCCCCCCGGCATGCATCCGAGGCAGGAAAAAGGCATTTAAAAGCCACTTCATTACCTTAGCGGCTAACCGCTAAGGCAATGAAGGGGTTAACCCACCGTGCCAGCGTTATTGTGGGTAGCGGGGATGGGTGAGGGGGGTATTTGGCCCTGGGTGTGAGTTTAGGACTTGCGGGGGGGATGCGGGGGCACTTAACCCCTTCACGGTCCTACGGTCCTGAAGGGGTTAAGGCCTCCCGCTACCCACCCGCAAGCCCTAAACAACCACCGTTGGGGCTAATGCCCCCTTCACACACCCCCACTACCCACAATAATAAAAAAAAAACACCCCAGCCCCACAATAACGAATTAAATAAATAATTAAATAATTATATATATATATATATATATATATATATATATATATATATATATATATATATATATATATATATATATATATACCCAACAACACCTATACCCCCCTAACATACAGTATAGTAATGGGCAGAATGACTATTATCCACAAATGGATAATAGTGCAGTTGTCCATTTACAATACATACACAACAATAAAGACTTTAAATACATATAGCAATCACCCATGTCCCACTGCCACGATGAAGGCCATCCTCATCTTCATCCTGCCCATGCCCCATCCGCTTCTGCAAAACAAACACAAGAATTACAACATCCAAATTAATGTCCCCTAACCCCTTAATCACCATAGCGGTTATTAACCGCTACAATTATTAAGGGGTTAAGCCACCATCACCCACATACCCTCCCCCACAAAGCCCCCCAACCACCCTCACCCAATACCCACAGGGGAGTCCTACCAAATACCCTTGGGCCTAATACCCCCTCCCCCAGCACATACAGTACAATAATGTGCCAAATAACTATTATCCACATAGGGATAATACATTATTTGGCCATTATTAAACACATTCAATAACGTTAAAATGTAAAGAAACTTGTACTAACCTCATCAATAAGAAGTCTCCGTCGCCAGCATCATCCTTGGGGTCCGTTGCCAACATTAGAAATAGCCACAACATTTCAATATCATTAACATAACACTGAACCCCTTAATCACCTTATCGGGTACTAACCTGAAAGGTAATTAAGGGGTGAAGCCATCCTGCAATGCCTACAACAGTTATGCATAACATCCTCAGTGAAATAAAAACCAATTGCCTAACCAAATTCCATTTAATCATTCAATCTGTAGGCTCACATGCCTCATAAAACATTGCATTTACAGTGTATACATGTAGCATAACATGTAAACTGCATGTACACGCTGCAAATCAATGTTAACAATACAATAATGCCACTCAAATCGCCATACATCACAAGAAGTATATTATTTAATACAATAAACTCACCATCAATGAATTACCACACATCAATTACATCCCTAAACAATTAAAATACCATCCATACCAATTACACAATGAACTAAAGCTATCCTAACAGAGAACAACTTCAAAACATAGTCAAAAGTACACCAACAATTACAATATAATAAAGCAAGGCTTTCCATATCCTACTGTACGGCCTGGAAGCCCAAAACTTACATCTGTCTAAAAATAAAATACATTTAGCACACATCAATGCATAGCCACAATGATTAACAATACAGAATTAGAAGCTTTAACAACACTATCATTTCTTACCCTGTATATATATCTGTACACATACATACAGACATACATACAGTGGGAAGAAATGATATGCATTGTAAAAAATGAAAACATGAAAAAGCAACACAAAAAACAGTTACATTAAGTACATTTCTTTATTTAACTTACCATTACTTGCCCCCACCGACTCCCGTTGATCAGCTTACTCACGAACCAATCCACGACACCATCCACGACACCATCCAGGAACAAATCCACGACACAATCCAGGAACAAATCCACGAACCAAACCAGGAACCAATCCAAGAACAAGTGCAGGAACCAATCCAGGAAGCAAGCCACGAAGAAATCCAAGAAACAATCCACGACACGATCCAGGAACAGGAACCCATAAAAGAAAAAAAACATAACAAATTAAACATTAAAATAATAAAACATGACAATCAAGGGTTGTACTAGTTTTATTCTTAGTGAATCTGTATTACAATACCTTGTTCCGGGGTCTTCTTGACGTCCGGTGCCACGCCCTGGTCTTCAATCTTCAGGAGGAGGTCCGTCCTCCTCGGCATCTGCCTTCAAAATGAGACGACATAGGCTTTTATAGGCCTATGACGTCACATTTGTCGTCATATGGTTCCCACGGCCCTGATTGGGCCGTGAAAACCATGTGTTTTGGCCGATGTAAAAAAATTGATGACGTCACTTAAAGGCAATGCCAGCACAGCCAATCAGAATGGCTTTGCTGCTATTGCCTTTAAGAAAACGTCATGAAATGACACATGGCCGGACTCACATGGTACTTGAACCAATCAGAGTAGGGATGGAGTTCCCACGCTCTGATTGGCTGGCTTACCATGTGAGTCCGGCCATGTGTCATTTCATGACGTTTTCTTAAAGGCAATAGCAGCAAAGCCATTCTGATTGGCTGTGCTGGCATTGCCTTTAAGTGACGTCATCAATTTTTTTACATCGGCCAAAACACATGGTTTTCACGGCCCAATCAGGGCCGTGGGAACCATATGACGACAAATGTGACGTCATAGGCCTATAAAAGCCTATGTCGTCTCATTTTGAAGGCAGATGCCGAGGAGGACGGACCTCCTCCTGAAGATTGAAGACCAGGGCGTGGCACCGGACGTCAAGAAGACCCCGGAACAAGGTATTGTAATACAGATTCACTAAGAATAAAACTAGTACAACCCTTGATTGTCATGTTTTATTATTTTAATGTTTAATTTGTTATGTTTTTTTTCTTTTATGGGTTCCTGTTCCTGGATCGTGTCGTGGATTGTTTCTTGGATTTCTTCGTGGCTTGCTTCCTGGATTGGTTCCTGCACTTGTTCTTGGATTGGTTCCTGGTTTGGTTCGTGGATTTGTTCCTGGATTGTGTCGTGGATTTGTTCCTGGATGGTGTCGTGGATGGTGTCGTGGATTGGTTCGTGAGTAAGCTGATCAACGGGAGTCGGTGGGGGCAAGTAATGGTAAGTTAAATAAAGAAATGTACTTAATGTAACTGTTTTTTGTGTTGCTTTTTCATGTTTTCATTTTTTACAATGCATATCATTTCTTCCCACTGTATGTATGTCTGTATGTATGTGTACAGATATATATACAGGGTAAGAAATGATAGTGTTGTTAAAGCTTCTAATTCTGTATTGTTAATCATTGTGGCTATGCATTGATGTGTGCTAAATGTATTTTATTTTTAGACAGATGTAAGTTTTGGGCTTCCAGGCCGTACAGTAGGATATGGAAAGCCTTGCTTTATTATATTGTAATTGTTGGTGTACTTTTGACTATGTTTTGAAGTTGTTCTCTGTTAGGATAGCTTTAGTTCATTGTGTAATTGGTATGGATGGTATTTTAATTGTTTAGGGATGTAATTGATGTGTGGTAATTCATTGATGGTGAGTTTATTGTATTAAATAATATACTTCTTGTGATGTATGGCGATTTGAGTGGCATTATTGTATTGTTAACATTGATTTGCAGCGTGTACATGCAGTTTACATGTTATGCTACATGTATACACTGTAAATGCAATGTTTTATGAGGCATGTGAGCCTACAGATTGAATGATTAAATGGAATTTGGTTAGGCAATTGGTTTTTATTTCACTGAGGATGTTATGCATAACTGTTGTAGGCATTGCAGGATGGCTTCACCTCTTAATTACCTTTCAGGTTAGTACCCGATAAGGTGATTAAGGGGTTCAGTGTTATGTTAATGATATTGAAATGTTGTGGCTATTTCTAATGTTGGCAACGGACCCCAAGGATGATGCTGGCGACGGAGACTTCTTATTGATGAGGTTAGTACAAGTTTCTTTACATTTTAACGTTATTGAATGTGTTTAATAATGGCCAAATAATGTATTATCCCTATGTGGATAATAGTTATTTGGCACATTATTGTACTGTATGTGCTGGGGGAGGGGGTATTAGGCCCAAGGGTATTTGGTAGGACTCCCCTGTGGGTATTGGGTGAGGGTGGTTGGGGGGCTTTGTGGGGGAGGGTATGTGGGTGATGGTGGCTTAACCCCTTAATAACTGTAGCGGTTAATAACCGCTATGGTGATTAAGGGGTTAGGGGACATTAATTTGGATGTTGTAATTCTTGTGTTTGTTTTGCAGAAGCGGATGGGGCATGGGCAGGATGAAGATGAGGATGGCCTTCATCGTGGCAGTGGGACATGGGTGAGTGCTATATGTATTTAAAGTCTTTATTGTTGTGTATGTATTGTAAATGGACAACTGCACTATTATCCATTTGTGGATAATAGTCATTCTGCCCATTACTATACTGTATGTTGTGTATTGATGCTATGTTTATTGGGGGCATTTGTCCCCAATAAACATGCTACTATGCGTTAACCCCTTCATTGCCTTAGCGGCTATCCGCTATGGTAATGAAGCAGCATTAATGTATTTTAATAATATTGTGCGGAAGCAGGAGGCCCCCTGAGCTGAAGCGCATTTATTTGTGGCTCAGAGACCCCCTGCCTCCCGAGTTACAGGCCCCGGTTTGGGCCATCGGTTACAGTGTGGACGCCATGTTTATTGCGGGGACGCTATAAACATGGCGGCGACACTGCCACCCGATGACACATACCGGGGCCTGTAACTCGGGAAGCAGGGGGTCCCTGCTCCACAAAGCAATGCGGTTCAGCTCAGGGGACCCCCTGCTCACTGTACAGTATAATTAAAAAGACATTCATGCTGCTTCATTACCGTTGCACATAGCCGCCAAGGTAAGGAACGAGTCTTTATTGATGTGTGTGTGTTTTATTTATACTGTACATGTGCAGAGGGTCTCCGGAGCAGAACAGCGTTGGTTTGAGGTCCGGGGACCCCCTGCCCCCCGAGATACAGGCCCCTTTATGGGGTGCCGGTATCCCTCTGGTTTGTTTACAGGTCGCGGTCACGTGAATGGGACCTTTAAACGCCGAGGGATACCGGCACCTCATAAAGGGGCCTGTATCTCGGGGGGCAGGGGGTCCCCGGACCTCAAACCAACGCGGTTCAGCTCCGAAGACCCCCTGCACATGTACACTATGAATAAAAGTTGTTTTTAAATACTTTTTTTGGTGCCGAAGTTTGCGCTGAGAGAGCGGCTTGTCTCTCTCAGCTGCAAACATCTATCGGCACCAAAGGCTTATCGGGAGCCTTATCGGGAGCCAGGCTGTATCGCCACAGGTCATCGGCAGCTTTGCTTTCGCAGTGCTTCAGCAGGGATCGGAAGGATTCGGCCCTTACTGAATACTGCGAGGGCAAATCGCCCAAAAAAAACATTTTCGCAATTCGTGCCGAAAATTTTGTATCGGGGCTTACTGCATGAGGCCCTAAGTCAGACATGAAGACCACATTCTCATCTTAGAATGCAGCGGTCGCGGTCAGGGTTTCCTGCGGAAAATAGTTCCAGGAGTATCGGGACTAAGTCCCGGTCAGGAGTTCTACTGAATCTTGGACCAGGACGTCCGGAACAAGGTTCCGATCAAGGTAAGCCATTGCAAGCGGGCACCCTGCACCTAGGAAAGATTAGATCTCATACCTCAGACCCCAGTTACTGTGTATATTTCTGTATTTGTGTTTTGTAGTATTTCTGAGGTTTTATCCAAATAAATCCCATTTTATTTCATTGCCTTGTTTTGCCTATTGACTGATCCCAGAAATTTAAATGTGTTAAAAAGACCTGGTCTCCGTGACACATTGCTATTAAGTAGAATTAAGTAGAAATAGCAATTTTATTCCAGTTGCAATAAGGCAGAGTAAATGATTGATGATAGAAAAAAACAAGCGAAAAATTCTCATAAAAGATATATTTTTGTAAAAAATATAGAAAATATATAAAAGCACATAAGGGTATAAAACCTTTGCTGAATATATGAAAAGTGCCAGTATACGAGGTTTTGCCTGCCCTGTGTTTTCTCAGTTCAGAAAGGGATTTTGCTCTACTGTAGCTCGCACTCTGTGGCAGGTGTCGCAGGGAGACCAGTTAATTTACACCTTTGTAACCGGGATTATTCACTGAGCAAAGCAAGGTAATTAAATAAATTGAAATTTATTCGCACAAATTCGCTTAAAACACAATGGAAGACAAAATGCAGACGGAAAGACACACTTTCTAGAGGTCTGGGGTCAAAAATCTAGACTTTCCTAGGTGCAGGGAACTCTAAATAAGAGTTTTACCCTGACCGGGACTTTGCCCGGAACCTTCTGGTTCCCAGCAACCAATTATAACCAAGCCGGTAAGAAAAGCCGGGTCAGCAGAAAATATGGAATAGCCAGGAGACATGTGCTAGCCTGGCACCTCACTCCCATGCTATCTCAATGCCACCTGCTGGGACAGGCTCCTCCAGGTCTGGCAGAGAAAGTGGCATCCTAGAGGACTGCCATTGTTCTCTGGACCTGGGTACTCAGCCCTTCCCTGCTAACCAAATGCCATTCTCACCTCTGGCATCACCTGGTTTCTTTGAACTCTGATATCCAGCAGACTTAGTGGCGCCTATGTTTTTGTCTGGGCAGCCTGACTGGACACATGTTCCGAATGTAACAATACATTAAATTACAGTACATTAATAAAATATACTTTCATACATTTCCTGAGTCTCTGGGTATGGGGGATTGAATAGGAAAAATGTTGTACTCCCTTATCTTTATCTTAGACTCACTGTGGACTTTTTGGGGGCTATGCATTACGCAATACGTTTTTGCGCCCGATTGGGAATTTTTGACCCGTTTGATACAAATTGAAGCCAAATGCAAAATTCACCAACAAGTGAAGCGCATTTCTGTCCTGGCGAGCAAAAATATTCCAGATCGCGCATGCTTAAACATTTAAAGCGTGATAGCTGATAGAAAAAAATGCAGACTGTAAGAACTGCATGGAGACGCTGCATCTCCATGCACGAGTCTTACAGGTGATCGTACTGTAATCATATACATTTTAATAATAGTGTACATGGGCAGGGGGTCTCCTGAGATGAACCGCATTAGTTTCAGCCTTGAGGCCCCCTACTTCATGACATACAGGCCTCGTTATGGTGTGCCGGTATCCCATGTGCTTTTAAAGCTCCCGCATCACGTGACCAGGGGATTTAAATCCTGCAGGGGGATACTGGAACATATAATGGGGCCTGCATCTCAGGAAGTACGGGTTCCCGAGGCTGAAACCAATGCGGTTCAGCATAGGAGACTCCCTGCTCATGTACACTAGTAGCAAAACACACATAACAATAAAAAATAATTCATTACCGTAGCGGCTAGCCTCTTTGGTAATGAAGCTGCTTTAATATAATTTTTATTAATATTGTGCGGGATCAGGGGGTCTCCTGCGTTGAACCGCATTGATTTCAGCCTCTGGGACCCCTGCTTCCTGAGTTACAGGCCCA
This sequence comes from Ascaphus truei, assembly GCF_040206685.1. Classification (NCBI taxonomy): domain Eukaryota; kingdom Metazoa; phylum Chordata; class Amphibia; order Anura; family Ascaphidae; genus Ascaphus; species Ascaphus truei. The sequence continues at coordinate 432,954,155 of NC_134483.1, forward strand.
GATATGAGGTGCCAGTATCCCAGTGCAGAATTAGTATATACTGGTCATATGTCGCGAAAGTTGAAAAATCACAGGGAATACTGGCACCCTATAACAGGGCCTATATCTCATGAAGCAGGGGGTCCCCGAGGCTGAAACCAATGCGGTTCAGCGCAGGATCTCCCTTGCTCCTGTACACTTTGATAAAAATATATATTGAAATGTGTTAATAATTTAGGCACCTACACGCTAAAGCAACTATGGTTTTACAATAGTGTCCCCTAAGGTTCCTGTGTGTCCCCTTAGTTTCCTGGGGGTATCTGTGGGAGAGTCCTTGGAAGGAGTGAATCCCTTCACTATAATCTTGTTGTTTTACTTTAAACATGTTTTTTTCAGCTCATAGCTACAGATGCAGCAGCCGTTATTCGAACACTTCACGCGCTGTATACCTCGGAAAACCCATGTCATGGCGCGTGATTTCTTCCAACCATACCGCCTTTAGACGCAAGTGCAGGCGAGTGCAGAAAATGGCATTTTAATGTTCTGGCGTTTAAAAAAAAATTCACATTTTTTAAATTGACACAGTAGCACTATAGCACAGCACTGTACACATTGCAATTCATTCATTTCATTGCATTTCATTGCACACACAGAGACAGAATCCATGCAATTCAATCAAAGCAACCGCGATAAACACGCGTGCCTGGGGCGATTGGCCACGTTAATGCCGCATGGAATACAGCAGAGCACACGAAAATGGCTCAGTGATTTGTTTGAAACATGGCTGCTGCATCTGTATGGTACTGTAGGGGTTAAGTGCTGAAATTCTGAAGTGATTAAATGAGGCAAGCACATGGGAAAATTTTGAATCACATGTTCGCGCGAAATTTTTAATTGCACACTATATAAAGCGGTCATTTTATTCAGCGTGTGTCAGTGCTGTTGGGAGTAGGGGTGAGAGACTGGACTTGGTGGTAGGAAAAGAGATTTGTTGATTAGTGAGTGACTTGTTGGTGATTAGTGAGTGAGTTGTCTTTTGTTATTCTGTTTGTTTTCAGTGTATTGTCTTGTTAGTGTGAAAGTACTTTATTAGTGTGTCATTTTTTTTCTATTTGTTTTTGTGACTGAGTCTGAGTGAAATGGAGAGGAGGAGTGGACGTGTACGTGGGAGTGGACGTGGGACTGGTGGAGCGGCAGTGGCTGGAGGAGAGGTGGAGCCTGGGAGTGCGGTGGCTGGAGGTGTGGTGGGGTGGGAGTGGTGGAGTAGTTGTGGAGGAGTGGTGGATCGTGGAAGAGGATTGGCACGTGCAGGTACGGTATTTCCTGCCAGTGCAGGTTAATCCTGTACTGGCAGTGCAGGTATGTCCCGTGCTGGCAGTGCAGGTATGTCCCATGCTGGCAGTGTAGGTACATACCATGCAGGTATGTCCCGTGCTGGTACGTCCCCTGCTACTAGTGCAGATGGGGTAGTTCAGGTGGGGTAGGGTAACAGGATTAGTGGACAGGGAGAGAGGGACCGTTTCCAGCATCCGACCTCTGTGGCAGAGCAGGCTCATGCAAAGTGAGGATCAGCCTCCACCATGCAAGCAGCGCGTGGAAGGGATAAGAAACGCCTGTTTTTCTCATAAAGAAAATGATATCCTTGTGGAAGGTGTCATGGCTACGTTTAATAAACTGTATAGGTCATTGGCATGTAAGAACATCATTTTCGGATTTAACTGTACTCATTAATAATAAAATGTTTCTAAACCTTAATGTTTTTTAATTTAAAACACTTATTAATGTACCATTGAGATGTAAAACATATATGCTATAATGGAGGTGTGCTGCTTATGTACAGATGCATGAGCGCTGCTGTACTCCACGTGGCATTAACGTGGCCAATCGCCCAGACACACAAGTTTATCGCGGTTGCTTTGATTTAATTTTATGGATTCTGTCTCTTTGTGTGCAATGAAATGCAATGAAATGAATGAATTGTAATGTGTACAGTACTGTGCAGCTATGATACTGTGTCAGTTTCAGGTGTTTAAAAACCAGAACACTAAATTGCCATTTTCTGTACTCGCGTCTAATGGCGGTAGGGTGGGAAGAAATCGCCCACCATGACATGGGTATTCCGAGGTATACAACGCGTGGTGTTCGAATAACGTCTGCTGCATCTATGTACAGTACACATTTTATTAGTCCCGTATGCGCACATTACATACACTAATGAGTGACTGTAATATGTACATTTTCGTGTTGATTCAAATACTCACACTATCTGTTATAACATCCCTTTCATATATTACAATAGTTAATATATTATCATAAATGATGAAATCACACTAGTTAAATGTACAGTAGCCTATAGTCATGTACAGTGGCGGCCGCCTTTATCCTAATGCGGCTGGATCCGCAGCGCTCTGATAATCTCGGTCATATGCGGGGTTTTTTGGTCCGGAGTGAATTGCGTTATTTTAGCGCTTGTGATATTAGCATTTTATTCTCGCTGTCTGCAATACTGCAATACCGTCTAAAAACTCCTGGGGGGCGTTTACGAGCTGTTGTCTTCGAAGTCTAATACTTTAGCAGTTCAACCTACTGTGCGTCAGTACACAGTCTGCGTGTGCGCGCGCAGTAATGGTAAATTTGCATATTTATACATGCATGTGCAGTGCTGTACTGTAAGTCTCATTTGAAAATTGTTGAAACGCATAGGCGTGTGGCGTGTGCTGTAACAGTGTCACATTTCGGCATATACAGTACAGCGCTCTCCCCTTGCTCGAGCCCGTGCACGCACAGGATAATTTACTGCACTGCAGGGTATTTCAACTTCTTATCTTCTCTACAATGCAGTACATCTCTCCCACACCATTCCTTTGAACGTGTGTCTTTCTGGTTTCATTCACATTCCTGCTTGACAGCAGATGATTACTGCGCATGCGCCTGTAACTTCACCCACCACTGCTTGCTTGAGTGAGTGACCAAAAAAAAAAAATTCTCCTCATTTTTTATTTTTATTTTCTCCACAAGCCTGCAAAAACCATCTTGATATTACGATATTCAATCTGTGCTGTAACTTTTGACTGCGACCCTGTGCGTTTGACTGCACATGGTTGATTTGTGTGCTTTATATGTAGATCTACAGTACATAATATATTGTTCTATTAATATGCAGCAATATAAAAAATATATATACTGTTGTTATATAAAGATACCGAAATAACTAAAATATTAGATACAGTAGATCTACAGTACACAATATATTGTTCTATAATATGCAGCAATATAAAAAATATATATACTGTTGTTATATAAATATACCAAAATAACTAAAATATTAGATACAGTAGATCTGCAGTACACAATATATTGTTCTATTAATATGCAGCAATATAAAAAATATATATACTGTTATATAAATATACCAAAATAACTAAAATATTAGATAGTAGATCTACAGTACACAATATATTGTTCTATTAATATGCAGCAATAGAAAATATATATATACTGTTGTTATATAAATATACCGAAATAACTAACATATTAAATACAGTAGATCTACAGTACACAATATATTGTTCTATTAATATGCAGCAATATAAAAAATATATATACTTTTGTTATATAAAGATACCGATATAACTAAAATATTAGATACAGTAAATCTACAGTACACAATATTTTGTTCTATTAATATGCAGCAATATAAAAAATATATATACTGTTGTTATTTAAATATACTGAAAAAACTACTGTATAAAATTAGATATAGTAGATTTACACAAAATATTGTTCTATTAATATGCAGCAATATAAACAATGATAGATATACTGTATTATATAGTTATATAAATATACTTACGAGGTAGTTACCGTTGGTGTCCTCGTGCGTTGTCTGTTTTTTCCGTGTGCATGATAGCACATGGTGGTTGATGGCACAACGAGGCCAGAAGCAGCTAACCAGCGTTGCATATCTGCAATTCGGTGTCCGCTCGTGCACATCTCCTTAATTCACATGCTGAGATCCTTTGAAATCTTTTTAACAGGCATTGATGCGAGTAGAAAGAAATACAAACACAAGAATGTATATTCGATGTTTAGTTGATGTGTATTCAATGTGCAGTGAATCCACAAAATGGATGGTGTATTTATACGTTAATGACTCACATTTGCGTATGCCCTCTTTCAACACCTGTACCTCGTTGCCATGCATAAAAGGTTACACACTTTGCAGAGCCCACCACTCGATGATCTTTATCTGAACTTGCCCTTGACCACATATTGCATTGTGCCATCTGCTTCCATGGATCAACCCCGATTCTACGGACGCAAGAAGCCACTCGCCTCTGCCATGCCTATCACACAGAAAAAGCGAAAGGCGGCAGCCGTTTCCAAGCCAAGGCCAAAGCGACAGGCTAAGGCCAATAAAGAAAACCTTCTGCTGAACCCAAAGGCTAAGGGTTGTAATAGACGTAAGCCTTATTATGTCAAGAAGCAATACGGTGATGTACACTCAACGCAAAATAAATGGCAGCCAACTCATCGAACCCGCAGACCACTTCCTTCAATACGCTTCGACGATTCTGCCGCCGCTCTCCCGGAAATCTTCAGCCCGTCTTCTCCACTACTCGTCCTTAACACTGCCGCCGCCCTCCCAGAAACCCAAAGCACATCTTCGCCACTGCTCTTCGACGACGCTGCCACAGGTGCCCCTGAAATCCATTTGTCACTTTCTCCATTGCGCTTAGATGACTCTGCCGCTTCTCACCCGGAAATCAAGAGGTCACTTTCTCCATCCCTCTTCGATGACGCTGCCGCTTCTCCTCTCCTGGAAATCCACAGGTCACCTCCTCCACCCTTCTTCGGCGATGCTGCCGCTTCTCTCCATGGAACCCCCCTCTCATCCTCCGTAGCACCCATCCACCCAGATGTCCACAGCACGCCATGCACAAGAAGCAGCTTGCTAGACCGGATGCTGAATGGGATAAGTGTGGATATCCCCGGGAACTCTTTTGTGCTTGCAAAGATAGATCTGCTTCTGGAGACTATGCTAAATATGGATCAACAGACGCAGAAGATGGATCAACGGATGGAGAAGATGGATCGACGGATGGAGAAGATAGAGATTGACATAGCGGGGATACATAATTTGCTCAGTGTTCATGTCCCTGTATCCCCGATGCCGGAGCAGGAGGTTGGCATGGATGTGATGAATGGGACCTTCGACCAACTTCCATCACCAAGCGCACCCCATCCACCAGAAGATTTTGTGTACATGTATGCCGTTGCAGAGGAGGATAACATGACAACCCAATCAAGACCACGCCAGGAGACAACACGGCGACCAAGACAGGAGGAAAGCTTCCTCCCAGACAACCTATCCTCGCCCGCCGCCACAAGCACACCCGCTCACTGAAGAACACCCGCTTCCAGAACCCAACCTACATTCGCTTGCATCGATACGGTGCCCGACATCATCCTGCGCGATCTGCCACCGGCACTCAGGGAGAAGTATAGGGTGATGAGTGCTGGTGTACTCCACAAGTATGCCTTGTTACTTTTTAAGCACCACGTGTCCTACTTGATGTACTGCGAGTGGGCCTTCAAAGTGAACTATGAAGGAAATCGCGAAAAAAAGACGCCCCCTGACAATTTAAGAAAGACCATTCTGGAGGAATTGCGGCACTTTTTTTCAATTACAGATCCTTTAATGAAAGGCGTTCGAGACTGCATTAATGGCATTTTGCGCCATGCAAGGCATCGGCCATGGAAGGACAATCTGGTGGGGTACGAATTTGCGTGAGTGTTCAACTGTTGTTTATTTTTTGTAAATGTTTTGTTACAGTCCCCAAGGGCAACAAACAGGCCCGGTTTTCAAAGGTCACCCTGAAAACCGGGCCTGTTTGCGGCCCTAGAGGACAGGAGTTGTGCAGGCCTGACTGACCGCTCTGCACACCATCCTACCGTAAATGTTTTGACTTGCTGTACTTTAATAAAGGAGATGTTGCGTTTTGTATATTTTATGAATAAAGAATTTTTTTTAATAACAACATGTGACTGTAAACCATACTGACTGACTGTAAATGTTTCTACTTTCTGTACATAAATGTTTTAGCTAGCAGTAAACCTGTTGATGTTTTGAATTGCAGTGCAATTAAAATGTTTTTACATTGTGCAGTATTTGTTTCCAAAAGTTTTTGTACTTACTCCACCAATAAAAGAAAATGTTGATTTGTTTTAAATTGTTCCATTGTCTCCTTTGATACTGTAACAAAATACAGTGTTTCTAGAATGTACACTACTGTCCAGGCATACTGTACTGTATACTGTAGGCATGCTCAGTACTGTACATCACAAGAGTATTAAAAAAAATACAAGACACATACTGTATGTACTGGTATAGAAGACACATATGTACTGGAATACATGTAGAATAAATGCGTACTTTTTATTTTCTCGGGTTTATTATACAGTATACAGTATATAAAAAAAGCATTGTATACAGTACAGTCTGAAAACATCAGCATACTGTTTCTGGTATTCTACCCTAATCAATAACAATGGCCAATAAACTGTAGACTCCGGGAAGTGTTTTTTTAAATCCGATTCTGCAATGTGCAGGCATTGTTACACGAAGCGATATTATCCATCCATATCCATCCCATGACAAAGTTTTTTTTTTTCTGAGGAAAAAATAAATAAAAGTTTTACTGTGATGGTCAGTCCCCCAAAGAAGTTCCCAGTCAGTCCCACCAATAATTTTCTCGGGGGGCGTCTCCTGTTCACATGCGCATGCCCCTACCGTCGATGTGATGATACGCATATGCGTTTCAAGAAGTTTCCAATGCGCATGCGCCTAGCTTTTCACCAATTGTGCATTATCTACTGTAGAAGCCGGTCAGCCAATGATATAGCTTACAGGAGAATCGCTTGACTTTTGAATGGCGCTGATATTGATATTTTCAAAATAAAAAAAAACAGAATAAAATACGGCAACATTACTCACCATAGAATTTCCCAATCAGCTGGCGCCGGGCCACTGCCAGTCCAGTATTCCTGATCATACACGTCGTTGACAGGGACTACTACACCTGTAGTCAGCTGATGAGGCTGGAAATCGCTTAGGTACATGCAAGCTTGCTCGAAACTATACGGCTCAGGCTGCAGGTATCCGTGCATGGACAGACAGCAAGGGTTGTCACTGACGGTCGGACCATTATTGGAAGCCGGTGCTGGTGCTGGCGCATTGCTTGCCAGCGACTGTCGTTTCTTAGTTGGTTTTAACACGACCTTTCGCCTTTTGCCGTCTGCATGATCATAGATACAGGAAAAACCCGGTGATACACACAAATACCCTCCAATAAATTCGGGATCAATACGATAAAAACATGGATCGCTACATAACTTTTTCCTTATTGCACGCTTCCACACATGAGGAGCTGGTGAAAATTTGTAAAAGTCATAGTTTTCAATAAAATACTGATAAATTTGAACAACTGTTGCCATCTTATCATCTGTTGCATTAATTGCGGCCCAATATTAAATACGCGTACGTTCTGTCGGGTTTTTGGAACACGGGCTTCACTTGTGCACTCAGGGCGGAATCGCTGGACAATAACCAGACCAGAAACTGGTGCTTGTCTTTCTTTAATATGAAAAGCCTAAATTGATACATTATTGTAACCTCTTCCTTCAGTCCCAAGGCCAATTTACAATAGACCACTGTGGTATCTTTTTTAAACGAAACACCTGCAAGTTGACACATTACTGAAACACATGCGCATTACAATTCATGAATATCTGCCATCTGGCGGACACGCGAAGAATTGCAACCTATTAAATCTGAACCATTCTCAATAAACGCATCAACTGCGTGTCAACTGCGCATGAACCACGGCTAAGAATGCGGCATGAATGCGGCATGAACCCGGTGAGAACCCAGTGAAGTGCGTAGCATTCGGAAAAAATCCTGGAAAAATGCGGAGATGTTGGAGAATAAAAGGGGGCGCGACAGTATTTATACATTTTTACATATACAGCTGCAGCAGTCGTTATTGTATTGTATTGTATTGTATGTCTTTATTTACATAGCGCCATTAATGTACATAGCGCTTCAAAGTAGTAATACACGTGTTATCAAATAAATAACAGATAATATAAATAACAGATCATGGGAATAAGTGATTTAGACATAAAAGTAACATTAAGGAAGAGGAGTCTCTGCCCTGAGGAGCTTACAGTCTAATTGGTAGGTAGGGAGAACGTACAGAGACAATAGGAGGGAGTTCTGGTAAGTGCGTCTGCAGGGGGCAAAGCTTTATGTATCATGTGTTCAGAATATCCATAGTGGTATTCATATGCTTCTTTAAGCAAGGGTGTATTAAGGTAGGTCTTAAAGGGGGATAGAGAGGGTGCTAGTCAGGTACTGAGGGGAAGGGCATTCCAGAGGTGTGGGGCAGTCAGTGAAAAAGGTTTAAGGCAGGAGAGGGCTTTAGATACAAAAGGGGTAGAAAGAAGACATCCTTGAGAAGAACGCAAGAGTCGGGATGGTGCATAACGAGAAATTAGGGCTGAGATATAAGGAGGGGCAGAAGAGTGTAAAGCTTTAAAAGTGAGGAGACGAATGGAGTGTGAGATGCAGGATTTGATCGGAATCCAGGAGACGGATTTCATGAGGGGAGATGCTGAGACAGATCTAGGAAAGAGTAGAGTGATTCTGGCAGCAGCATTTAGGATTCATTGCAGGGGAGACAGGTGAGAGGCAGGAAGGCCGGACAGCAGGAGGTTACAGTAATCAAGACAGGAGAGAATGAGGGCCAGAGTCACAGTTTTAGCAGTCGAGCAAAGGGCATGTCTTAGTTATATTGCGGAGGAAAAAGTGACAGGTTTTAGAAATGTTTTGAATGTGAGGGGCGAATGTGAGAGAGGAGTCGAGTGTGACCCCTAGGCAGCGTGCTTGGGCTACTGGGTGAATGATGGTAGTTCCAACAGTAATGTGGAAGGAGGTAGTAGGGCCAGGTTTGGGAGGAAGTATGAGGAGCTCTGTTTTAGCCATGTTGAGTTTAAGGCAGCAGAGGGCCATCCAGGATGATATAGTAGAGAGACATTCAGAAACTTTGGTTTGTACAGCAGGTGTAAGGTCGGGTGTTGAAAAGTATATTTGTGTGTCGTCAGCATAGAGGTGATAATTAAACCCAAAATATGTTATTAGGTCACCTAGAGAGAGTGTACACAGAGAAAAGAGGAGATTTCCCAGGACAGAGCCCTCGGGTACCCCCACAGAGAGATCAATAGAGGAGGAGGAGGTGTTAGCAGAAGAGACACTGAAAGTACGATGGGAGAGGTAGGATGAGATCCAGGATAGAGCTTTGTTCCGAATACCAAGAGTATGGAGAATGTGAAGGAGAAGAGGGTGGTCCACGGTGTCAAATGCAGTAGAGAGGTCGAGTAATATGAGCAGAGTGTAATGACCTCTGTCTTTAGCAGCATGGAGGTCATCAGTTATTTTAGTGAGGGCTGTTTCTGTGGAGTGAGCAGTGCGGAAGCCAGATTGCTGAGGGTCTAGGAGAGAATAGGTGTTGAGAAAATGGAGCAAGCGATAGAATACAAGACGTTCAAGGAGTTTAGAGGCAAAAGGCAGGAGGGAGACAGGTCGATAGTTAGAAGGACAGGTAGGGTCAAGCTTGCTGTTTTTGAGTAATGGAATGACTGTTGCATGTTTGAAGGAGGATGGAAAGGTTCCAGAGCAGAGGGAGGAGTTAAAAATGTGTGTGAGCGTAGGGATTATAGTAGGAGCAAGAGGTTTTAGGAGATGGGTGGGAATGGGGTCAAGAGGGCAAGTGGTAGAGGGAGAAGAGGCGATCAACAGCAACACATCCTCCTCTGAGACAGTGGAAAAAGAGTCAAGGAAGGCAGGAGGAGAGTTAGGAAGAGGTGTAGGATGGGAGGAAGAAACAGAGGGGATGTTCTGATGTATGGATTCCACCTTTTCCTTAAAATAGCATAGTAGGGGAAGGATCGATGGTCCAGCCGCTCCAAAAAAAGTTTGAACTCACCTGCAAGGAAGTTAAAAACACTAATTTATTAAACTACATAAAAACAGAGTAACAGACAGCACAAAAAATCTCTCCCATGCGTTTCACGCCTACTGTGGCGCTTTTTCAAGGAGTACAGAGAAGGGGGAGGTCCAGGGTATTTAACACACTCCTCGTCATACAAAATAGCTGTGAAAATTAATCAATTAATTGTGTTTTGCAGGAAGAACAGATCAGAGCAAGGAAGAAGAGAAAGGAAAAAGGGAAGAATAAAAACATCAGTTGAGAATATGAAAGATATAACACATAAGTAAATAAAGTAAAAGAATAAAAAAAATGAATAAATGGAAATGAAAAAGTAATAAATTAAGATTACATATAAATCACTATACAACAAATGATATTCCATTAATTAAACATAGTAAGTCAATAGTGCATCCAATCACAACTCACACAGAGTGACTGGCCACATGAAGTGTGCCTGTCAAGAGGAATATATGCAGAGTTAACTCGTTCATGTGTGGATTCAATAAGAGCCACAACACTGCAATAAGAAGGTTCTTTGCACATATTTTCTGGGAGGGATATAAAGTGGAAAACACAGTCAATTTTACTATAGTGAAAAAAATGAAAAAACGAATGAAAAAAGTAATGAACAAACAATGAAAAAACAATGCTTCAACCTGGCAATGAAACATGAAGAATCAATCTATAAACAATAGATAGTAACCCTGGAGTCTGTATACATACACCACAAGGGGAGGCAGGTAAATAAGAGGCAGGTAAATTAAAGAGAGGGGCTGAAGAGATTGGGCATTTATAATAGTAGCTATATTAATGCAAAGTCCAAGTGAATACACTGATGGAAAGGACTATAATGCGATGTTATAAAAAACTCTTCAGATCCCAATCTATATTTAAACCATTGGGTATTAAGGTATTCAATGTGAATATCCAAAATGCCTCACGTCTGTGAAGCAGATTGGCTCTATCTCCACCTCTATGATGTAACTTCACAGATTCCAATGCAATACATCTAAAGTTCGTCAGACTCCCTTTTTGACATGCAACAAAATGCTTAGAGACTGGGTGAAACTGATCTCTTTTGATAATTAGTCTCATATGCTCAAGTATGCGTTGCTTGAGTGGTCTTGCAGTGAGTCCCACATATCATTTATTGCAACCACACATGAGCATATAAATGACATGATCAGTATTGCATGTGATGCATGACAATATTTTAAACATCCTGGTATCATCAGACCCTGAGAACGTTTTAGTCTTAACAAGATATTTGCAAATTTTACAATGGTGACAGGGATAGCAACCATCGAAGTTTGGAAAAAATTCCTTTGGTTTAGAGACTTTTCTAGGCACACTTGGCGATATTAGATTGCCCAATGTTTGGGATCTTTGAAAAACCATACGAGGATCATGGGTTGCCATGTCTTTCAGAAAAGGGTCAATAGCCAAGATGTGCCAGTATTTTTTAATAATCCTTTTGATGTCATAAGATTGGTTGCTGAACCTGGTTATGAAAAACAGTGGCAGATTATTAATTTCTTTGTTGTGAAGCATATTCTTTTTAAGTTTAGTAGATGAGACAGTACCTCGCGCTGGGATAAGATTCGCTCTTGGCTCCACCTTTGCACTTTGGTAAGCCTCTTGAAGAATAGAGGAGTCATAACCCCTCGCCTCAAATCTCTCTATCATCTCTAATGATCTAATCTCGAAATCCTCAATGCTGGAACAATTCCTACGAAGGCGCAAAAATTGGCCCAGAGGTATGCCTTTAAAGAGATTCTTATCATGGGAACTTTTGGCATGAAGCAGAGTGTTCCGAGCATTAGGCTTTCTAAAGATATCTGTATGTACTCTCATGTCTAAATCAACATAAAGACAAAGGTCAAGATAAGAGATGTGATGGTGATGGTGATGGTGCTGGGCTCTGAATGTAAGATTAAAGGAGTTATTATTAAGATGTGAAACAAATGCATGCAATTGAGTGATGGTGCCCTTCCAAACTATAATCAAATTATCAATATACAGTAGAGGCAACTCTTATTCGAACAAAATCCAGTGGCAATTCCCCAAAAAACCCAGGAAACACCCAGGTACATTCTGAATACATGCCTTAAACTTTCCTTAAACTAGCCCCAGCATTTCTGCATTGATTAATGGCCTATCAGATTAACAGCGGGGGTCCCTGGCAGTCCCATTCAAACTGAATTGGACTGCCAGGGATCCCTGCTGTGTTAATCCTATGGGTCGTTAGTCAATGCAGAAATGCCTTAAACGTGCCTCAAACTAGCCCAGAACATACCCAGCACATACCCAGCACATACCCAGAATGTAACCCGGCTAGTTTACGGCAAATGTTAGAAAAAACGTTGCCTCTACTGTAGCGGTGATAAGTAACTATAAGATGTCTGAAGGGGTTTTCATCTCCAAACACGTGGCTTTGTTCCCACCAACCCATAAAAAGATTGGCATAGGAAGGGGCAAAGCATGTTCCCATTTCTGTGCCACGTGTTTGGAGATAAAAACTCCCCGCAAACATGAAATAGTTGTGTGTTAAAAGAAAATAAATGCTATCTAACAAAAAAGTAATGTGTGCTGGTGAAAGATCAAAATATGTATCCAAAAAGAACCGACCATGTGCATGTGCAATACTGGTGTAAAGTGAAGTCACATCTAATGTGACCCATAGATAGTGAGGTGCCCAGGTGAAGTCAGAAAATATAGAGAGTACATGAGATGTGTCAAGAAGATAAGAGGGGAGGGCAGAAACCAGAGGCTGTAAATAATGGTAGACATAAATTGAAAGGTTTTCACCTAAAGACCCGATACTAGACACAAAAGGTCTTCCGGGTGGTGCCAAGAGAGACTTATGTATTTTGGGTAAGTGATGGAAGATTGGAGTAACAGGGCATTTGCATTTCAAGAAATCGAACTCACTGGTAGACAAAACCTGAAGTGTTTTGCCTAAATCCAGGAGTTCATCAAGCTCACATGTAAAGGCAATAGTAGGGATGGATTTCAACAGTACATAAGAATCTGGATCTTTTAACTGGCGCAGGGCCTCATTAATGTAATAGTCATAATCAACAACCACCTCCCTTGTCAGCTTTTTAAATTATAATAGTATTGTTATTTTGAATACTTCTAAGTGCATCCCGCTGAACAAGGGTAAGATTGGCAGTGGTTTGTCTACTAGAGCACATGGAGGAAATGCCCTGTGATAAAAGTCTCAGGTTTCTCTGGACTGATGCTTGAAAAACATCTATGGCGTGGCCTCTGAGGAAAGTGGGGCAAAAGGTAGACTGCCTTTTCAACCCGGAATCTTTTCTTCCCAGGAAATTCTCAGCACAGTCCTCTTTGATATGTTCTTGTTCACGAAAAAGTTCTGAGAGGTCTTGTAAGTGACATTGCTCTTTGAAAGAAAGGTGGTCATTAATATCAAACACAGGCACTGTCTTGGGCTGATGATTATCCAAGGTAGGTAAATTGTGAGACCCCCATATATCAACATTGTTTTCTTTCTGTCTGAAGAAATGTTTTAGAGATAATTTTCTAGTGAACTTGGATAGGTCCACAATTGTGGAAAACAGGTCAAAGTTTTTGGTGGGTGCAAACGTGAGTCCAAGCTCGAGAACTTCTATCTCTGCTTTACTTAATGTGTATTGAGAGATATTAATCACATTGGTTTCTTTTAACTCTGGTACCTCATTTTCTTCGACGGAGCTGACCACTAGTTTATGTCGGGATCTTCTCCGTCTCCTTCTTCGTTTTTTGGCGGTGGTTTAGAGGTCTTCAATTGAGGGACAGGATTTGTTCTTTCATCAGCTGAAGAAGCAGCTGACTCATTCTCTGAAAAAGAAACACTTGGACCCACGAAATCATTGTCAGATAAATCAGACTCAAAACTTTTGCCTAGTTGGTAACCAGTGTGTGAGGATTTCCTAAGGCTGGATTTCATAGGTTTTTTTGACTTGTTCCCTTGTTCTTGTTTTTTATTTGTCACGTTGTTATTCTTATTTGTTGATTTAGGCCTCTTGGGTCTCTGCCACATATAGATTTGTTTTTTGAGATAATCTGCTTTATCACGTTCATATTTGTTCTGTTTAGCCAACATGATACCATTCATGATTCTCAATATTATTCACACGTTGGGCCAGTTTAGTGTCCATCTCATTGAATTTGTCAATATGAGTGAATGCAAGTAGTTTGGTTTGCAATTCTTTAACCTGTTTCTCTGCAATAGATTTTTCTTTAAGTTTACGTTGTATGATAAGTTCAATAAGTTTGAAGGAGCAGTGGTCCAAAATCTTGATCCATTGTGCCTCTTATTTACCTGCCTCCCCTTGTGGTGTATGTATACAGACTCCAGGGTTACTATCTATTGTTTATAGATTGATTCTTCATGTTTCATTGCCAGGTTGAAGCATTGTTTTTTCATTGTTTGTTCATTACTTTTTTCATTCGTTTTTTCATTTTTTTCACTATAGTAAAATTGACTGTGTTTTCCACTTTATATCCCTCCCAGAAAATATGTGCAAAGAACCTTCTTATTGCAGTGTTGTGGCTCTTATTGAATCCACACATGAACGAGTTAACTTTGCATATATTCCTCTTGACAGGCACACTTCATGTGGCCAGTCACTCTGTGTGAGTTGTGATTGGATGCACTATTGACTTACTATGTTTAATTAATGGAATATCATTTTTTGTATAGTGATTTATATGTAATCTTTATTTATTACTTTTTCATTTCCATTTATTAATTTTTTTTATTCTTTTACTTTATTTACTTATGTGTTATATCTTTCATATTCTCAACTGATGTTTTTATTCTTCCCTTTTTCCTTTCGCTTCTTCCTTGCTCTGATCTGTTCTTCCTGCAAAACACAATTAATTGATTAAGTTTCACAGCTATTTTGTATGACGGGGAGTGTGTTAAATACCCTGGACCTCCCCCTTCTCTGTACTCCTTGAAAAAGCGCCACAGTAGGCGTGAAACGCGTGGGAGAGATTTTTTGTGCTGTCTGTTACTCTGTTTTTATGTAGTTTAATAAATTAGTGTTTTTAACTTCCTTGCTGGTGAGTTCAAACTTTTTTTGGAGCGGCTGGACCATCGATCCTTCCCCTACTCTGCTGTCACGTGACGGGATCAGCGTTCACCACCGGATGCGGATGCAGCCACAGACACTGAGGGAGACGCTTCCGCATTCACAGCATCTGGACTGGAGTAACAAGCAGGGCGAGCAGAGCGGTGATCTGGTGAGTCGTGTGGACTCTACACCGGGCACAATCCGGCCAGGACTTGGGACTGAGTAAGTACATTCGTTCCACACAGTTTATAGCCCTCTCTTGCCTGACCCGTTATTTAGTTTATTATCCCTCATCCCGGTGTCAACTCCATTCATCACTCATTATTGATTTTGCCCTGCCTGGCACACAACACACGTGCTCTTAGAGCTGTTACACGGTTTGTTGCTATTCTTTTCCTTAAAATAGTCAGCAAAGTCCTGAGCGGTGATGGAGGAAGGAGAGGCAGCTGAGGGTGGTTTGAGTAGAGTATCAAAGACAGAGAACAGTAGGCGTGGGTTAGACTTGTGCATGTTGATTAGTGAAAAAAAGTAGGCTTGTTTAGCTTGCGAGAGGGCAGAGTTGAAACAGGATAGCATAAATTTGTAGTGAAGGAAGTCTGCGAGAGTATGAGATTTCCTCCAGAGGGGTTCAGAGGAGTATACACGCGGTGTAAACATCGGAATACCGATATCATGACGTGGGATGTCTTCCAACCTTTCCGCCGTAAGACGCGAGTGCGGCGAGTCCAGAAAATTGCATTTTAGAGTTCTGGTTTTAAACACCTTAAATTGACACAGTAGCACAGTGGCAGAGTACTGTACACATTGCAATTCATTCATTTCATTGCACCCAAAGAAACAGAATCCATGAAATTCTAACAAAGCAATCACGATAAGCGCAGGTGCCTGGGGCAATTGGCCGCGTTCATGCCATGTGGAGTATAGCAGAGCACACAAAATTGGCGCTGTGATTTGTTTGAATAGCGGTAGCTGCAGCTGTATACAGTACACAGTAAAAACAAGAAGCATCCAAAAAAGCAAGCTGCGTGCAGAGATCTGCACATGTGCATTTGGCTAACAAACACGAACAACTGAGACATGCAAAAAACGTTTTGGAGACATCAAACTACGCCTCAAAAAAAGATGGCAAAGGCGCTGGGAGACATGGATGTGGAACAGGAGGCGGTCCTCCAGCATCTCTCCATTTATATTCTTACAAACAGAAGATGTACCCATCATGGATCACCAACTGGTTTTTGGGATTGGAGGGGACAGGGATATCGGCCGATTCTTTCACAGCTGTTCCAAGGTGAGTACTATGATATTAAATCAATGTCTAATTAATGCAGAAATAGTGATGAAAAGGCAATCATTTGTACATACAGTACAGAAATTATTCACTGTATTTTCTATGATGCTGTTAAGTAATCGATAAATTACACAGGATTACACAGGTCATTATGTTCACTTTTTCTAAATCAGGCTTGTTATGTAACTGATACACTTATACAATTTCTAGCATCTTAATAAATGTGCAGTTACACTGGATGTACACTTGTAGGTATGTGTGTCTCCATCTGTTATTATTAAGTAGCTATACGGTCATGTGTGGCCCATTGTAGGTTTAGCCTAAAAAAAATTGTGGGATATACAGGATATCTCTCATACAAAGAAAACAAGAGTAGTGTATGTATGTGTTGATGGTAAGGTGTGTGTGTGTGTGTGTGTGTGTGTGTGTGTGTGTGTGTGTGTGTGTGTGTGTGTGTGTGAAAATTGAGATGACTTTCAGCGATCACGACCAAGCCGTCGCTCCGTCGCGTCGCGCTTACTATAC